>NW_007727275.1:513719-521873 GCF_000696425.1 Galeopterus variegatus | reverse complement strand
TGGAAGACACAGCCTCCAAGATCTCTGAAATGCCTTCAGAGCCTTCCTCCCATTGCCATGGCTATTAGCAGCTGGCTGCCTTATAGCCATGCTAATGTCTTTAGCAACTAGTCCCTCTGTTGCACCACTGGATTTTTCTCCTGAAAATGCTCTCTGCTTCTCTACCACATGGCCAGGCTGCAAATTTTCCATATCTTTACACTCTGTTTTCCTTTTAAATTCTGGTTTTATGTCATGCCTTTGCTGCCATAACTCAGAGTAGACTGTTAAAAGTAGCCTTGCAGCTTCCTGAATGTTTTGGTGCTTAGAAATTTGGTATGCAGTGACTCCACCCCTGGGACAAATCTCTTCCTGGGTCCCTAGGCTTTTCCATACATTCTTTGAAATCAGGGGGAGGCTCCCAAACCTGCATAGCTCTGGCATTTTGCAAGCCTGTAGATCTAATATCACATGGATGCTGCCAAGGCTTCTAGCTTGAATTTTCCAAAGCTGTGGGTCCAGCCACACCTGGGGACAATTTAGTCACAGCTGGAGCAGCTGAATCACTGAGGTGCTGGTACAGGGAGCAGCATCCCGAGGTGGCCCTGGGCAGTGAGCCCAGGGATGGTGCCTCAGGCCTGTTCCTTGAGACCATTCTGTCTCCCTAGGCCCTGGGCCTGTAATGGAAGACACAGCCTCCAAGATCTCTGAAATGCCTTCAGAGCCTTCCTCCCATTGCCATGGCTATTAGCAGCTGGCTGCCTTATAGCCATGCTAATGGGAGTGTGGGTGAGGGAGACCGTTGGTTTGGGAAGTGAAGAGGTCATTAATATTCAGGCCAGCATTTTCTTTAGTGATGGGGATGGAAGTGCAATTTTATTGTATATTAGAAAAAAAAAAGAATGCGTGTATTAGTCCATTTCTGTTGCTTATAACAACATTCGGGGAACTGGGTTATTTATAAGAAAACAAAATTTATTGCTTACAGTTTCAGAGGCTAGGAAGTCCAAAGTCCAGGGAACACATCTAGTGAAGGTCTTGGTGGTGGCAACAGTGACCAAGGGGTCTGACATGGCAGAAAATGGCAGAGCAGAGAGAGCAAACGTCTCATGTGCTCTTCTTTTAAAGCCCTCAGAACCACACCCATTACCACCATTATTAATCCATTCACTGGGGCATGGTCCTACAATCTAATCATCTATTCAAGGCTCCATCCTGCAATTGTCATAATAGGATTTCCCATCCTCAACAGTTACAGTGGGGATTAAGCCTCAGTGAGGTTTGGGGGGGCACCCAATCTACAGCATTCCACCCCGACCCCCAAACTCCTGTCCTTTTCATACACAAATGCATTCATTTTGTCCCCCAAATCTTAACTTGTTTCAACTCAAAAGTCCAAAGTTCAAAGTTCCATCTGTGAAATAAAAAACAAGTTATCTATTTTCAAGATACAACAGTGGGGCAAGTATAGGATACATATTCCCATCCTAAAAAGGAGAAATAGGCCAAAAGAAAGGGGTAACAGGTCCCAAACAAGTCTAAAACCCAGCAGGGCAGGCACTAAATCCTACACCTGGTGAATCATGTACCTCAACTCCATGTTTGATGTCCTCTGCACGCTGGTGTGGTGGTTGGGTCCCCAAGTCCTTGGGCAGCTCTGCTCCTATGGCTTTACTGGTCTCAGGCCACACTTCATCTCTTCCAGGCCAGTGTTTCATGCTGTTAGCTCTACAGGTCTGGGGTCTCTATGGCAGTCCTGCTCTCGTGGCTTTACTAGACATGGGGTTGATGGGTTTTCTCTGCTGCAACTCCAACTCCACATTTCCACTCGGCATTGCTCTAGTGAAGGCTGTATGCAGTGACTCCACCCCTGGGACAAATCTCTTCCTGGGTCCCTAGGCTTTTCCATACATCCTTTGAAATCAGGGGGAGGCTCCCAAACCTGCATAGCTCTGGCATTTTGCAAGCCTGTAGACCTAATATCACATGGATGCTGCCAAGGCTTCTAGCTTGAATTTTCCAAAGCTGTGGGTCCAGCCACACCTGGGGACAATTTAGTCACAGCTGGAGCAGCTGAATCACTGAGGTGCTGGTACAGGGAGCAGCATCCCGAGGTGGCCCTGGGCAGTGAGCCCAGGGATGGTGCCTCAGGCCTGTTCCTTGAGACCATTCTGTCTCCCTAGGCCCTGGGCCTGTAATGGAAGACACAGCCTCCAAGATCTCTGAAATGCCTTCAGAGCCTTCCTCCCATTGCCATGGCTATTAGCAGCTGGCTGCCTTATAGCCATGCTAATGTCTTTAGCAACTAGTCCCTCTGTTGCACCACTGGATTTTTCTCCTGAAAATGCTCTCTGCTTCTCTACCACATGGCCAGGCTGCAAATTTTCCATATCTTTACACTCTGTTTTCCTTTTAAATTCTGGTTTTATGTCATGCCTTTGCTGCCATAACTCAGAGTAGACTGTTAAAAGTAGCCTTGCAGCTTCCTGAATGTTTTGGTGCTTAGAAATTTGTTCCACCAAATACTCTGGTTCACAACTCTTAAGTTCCAACTTCCACAAAGTCCTAGGGCATGGACACAATGCAGCCAAGTTCCTGGCCAGTTCATAGCAAGGGTGATCATTGCCCCAGTTTCCAAAAAGCTCCTTCTCATTTACATATGAGATTTTCTCAGAATGGCCTTTACTGTTCGTATGTCTATCAACATTCTGATTATGACCATTTAACCAGTCTCTAGAAAGTTCCAAACTTTCTCTGGCTTTCTTGTCTTCTAAACTTTCACCAACATCTAGGCTTTTCCTAGGCTGTTCCTCCAGATTCCTCCTGTCTTTCCTCAACACCCAGTTCTAAAGCTGCTTCCACTTTTCAATTATTTTTTCTCCCAAGATAATTTACTTATCCTATTTAATGATCTGTGTTACTGCCCTTCACTGCCCCCTCATCCCCTCCAACCCACCCAGCTCCCAGTTTGAGAGCTTATATTTTATTCTTAGAATACTATTAACTTTTTTCAGTAACAAATTCAGACTGAAGTTTATTTTGGGGAATTTTTAGGGGAGGGTGGCAAATTTTGTTGATTTTTGAAAATTTTTATTCCACAACTTGCTCTTAGTATTTATCTTCTAGTAATTTTTGGGGGAGAGGGTGATTAGATAGTAAAATTTTGAGTTCCTTAATGTTCAGATGTTTAAAATGTTCAAAATGAATGTTTCTTTGGTTAGGTCCAAAAGTATTTACCTGCAGAACTTTAAAAACTTTGATCCATTGTCTTTTAGTTTCACTTTTGTAATAAGAAATCTCTAGACAATCTGAACTTTATTTCTTTTTAGGCTTCCCCCCACCATAGAAACTCTCAGAATTTTTTGCTTTATTCTTTGAATTATGATTTTTCACCAAAATGTGTCTAAGAGAAGTCTTTGCCCATTCAAGTATCTTGGTATTTGTGAGACCCATTCAGTCTGAAGATTCAAATCTTTTGTTTGCACTGAAAAATTTTCCTTTACCTTTTCTCTCTTTATTTCTCTGTATGTCTCTTTTTAGTTTTTCCTTCTTAAAATTCTTTTTTAATATTTTTTAAAAAATCTGTGTTCTTTTGCATTGTAATCTGGTAGAATTCTTCAACTTGATTTTCCATCTAGCTACTTACTTCTTCAACTATGTCCACAAGTGAGTTTTTAATTTTCCTAGATTCTAATTGGTTCTTTCCCTTTTGGTTCTTTTTTTTTTTTTAGGGTTAGTCTTGTTTTCCTGCTTAGTACTGAGTATTTATGTCTTTCAACAGTTCTAAAAATAATTAATCATTATTTTTATTATTAAAAAAATTTTTTTGCTTCATCCTCACTGTATTTATTTATATTTTATTTATTTATTATGAATATTCACAAGATACAAAACTAATTGTCACCACTCTTGCCCATGATGTGAGCACCAGATTCATACTGGCAGCAGACCCATTACCACAAATTACTTTTGTACCCCGTGTCCCCCACCTAATTATCTCCCAACCTCCCTCCCCTTCCCCTTTTCCCCCCACTCCACTTTGTAGCCCATCAATATCCTTAGAGATGAGGGTACTTCAAAAAGTCCATTGAAAAATAGAATTAAACAATAATATAAATCTTTCCATGAATTTTTTGAAGTACCCTCATATATCTCTGAATATATTAATACATTTAAGCTACTTGTTTTCTTTTTACTGTTATTAACTCTGTTTCTGTGGGTGTTAGTTACTATATCTGCTGAGTCTGAGGTCTTCCTCCGTAATGCTGGTTTTTATTGAATATTTGTCCACTGTTATTTGTATGTCCTTGATTGTGTTTGCAATTTCATATTTAATACTACATGGATTTTTTTTCTGTTTACTACAGCTTGCTCCCAGTGATTGCAGAGTTAGGCAATGCACAGTTTCTCATCTTCTAGATATGGCTACTTCCTGCTTTTCTTGGGTTTTGCTAGTGGGGAACCTACCTGGGGCATGCTCTGCCAATCCAGTCTAAATTCCAAATTCACAGATTCCTGTGGATAAAAATGGAAAGAGTTGCATAATGTCCAAGAGGCCACTATTCTTCCTCATTTGTGTAAATCATTTCCTTCTCTGTCTGAGTATTTCCTCCTCCCGCTCTGAAAATCCTTTTTATTCCATCTTTGATTAATATTGTTCCTCTGGCAATATAGGCCGTGGAGTTGTGAAGGTGTCACATTCAGTGTTAATCTGACAATATTCTGAAGCACCTTTAATTGTAGAAAGGAACTAAAGTCATTTTGGTGTCCGCTTTATTATTTCTACCATGAAGTGAACATTTGGACCAACCAATATGTGGACAGTAATAATTGCTCCCTTGGGCCATTGGGTAATATGGCTCTGGGGAACTTGTTTGCAATTTCTTCAGAAAAGTGTTTGGTCGGTGTAGTAAAATAAGATCATCTCCTTTTGGATAATGTCTGACATATTGTAGTTCTGAGACTGCACTTGGCACTTGCTTGAGAAATGTCAGTTTTCCACAATGAATGAAGTCCAGTGCAGCTGTTTCTGCTTTAGACCATTGAACCTGAAAGTCAGTGCAACAGAATGTAACCAACTGACTTTGGAGTGATCCAGAGGCACGAGAGATTCCCCCCTCGTGAGTTTCTTGCTTTGTAGAAGGCAAATTTAATGATCATAATAATACTATCTTGAGTTTATGTATCAAGATCCCTGCAAGAAATTTTATAAATATGTGATGATAGTATCAGTACCTATAATTCAGACTCCTTGTCACACTAGTCTAACATAGCAGAGGTTTAAAAATATCTTCTGGCTTAATAAAACAAGTGAACACATAATGTTGATGGGGAAGGGAGAGGGAAGGAGGAAAAGAAGGAATTTGTAAAGGGACAAGAAAATCAACTACATTATATATTGATAAATTAAAAAAAAAAAAAGAACTTCTGAAACATTGCATACTGGTCTAATTTTCCAAGGTGTGAACCAAAACATTTACAAACTAGAATGTTTTCTAGTTCTCTTGAGTTTTTTTTCCCAGGATATTTTCATTATTTACTCCGTTTGAAGTGTACAGTATTTTCCATCTCCAGAATACCAGGCGTAGTTTTATTCAAATATAAAAATAAACCACATTCCAATGCCCAGTTGTAAATCTCCCTCCCCGCCCCCCCAACTCTTCACCGTTTAAGAGTATCTGTACTACTTCTCACCATCTCACTTGGAGATAGTCAAAATTTGACTGTGGTATTTATTTTCTAACTTCTTTTTGTGTGTGCGTTGAGAACAATGTAAAATAGTTTAAGAAGTCCCACATTTTAGGATTCAAAACCATACTGCAAGCATTTAGTGGATTTTGTGTAGTGCTTGTCATTTGTTTGAAAGGAGGAGCATTTTCATAGGATTATTTCTTGCCTTGTTAGTTTATCAATCAGAAAAACTCATGAAGAGAGAATGATCCAAATGTTATTGTGTATGTCTTTGGAGCTCTTTCAGTGTAAAAGAAATGTTATAGGTATTATAATTTTGATTACAACATGTTGTTTTAGAAGCAGGATTCTCCACGAAGCATCCTGGGGCAGCAGTTCACTATTACAAATTCACTAGCAGGCAGTTCCCTGCTTCCATCCTCAGGAAATCTAGTCCTGGTAGAATTTGCAATGTATTTTATTAATTAATTATATAAGCAATTCCTAACTTTGAGCAGAGTCGAACTCTAAATGTTTATTTAAAGTTATTTGTTTGTATTCAAAACATATTTTCCTATAGAAAAAATATATTAATTTATGGAATATTCGTAATGTATGAAATCTAGTAGATCCACTTTGGAATAATGGAAAGAAGTGACTTTTTTGGTTTTAGAAAGCTAATTATTAGTTTTGTATTTAAACATAAATATTTTGGTATATATAATTAATGAAATATTCATGAGAATAGAAATGTCGACAGTTGGAAATGGAAGAGATTCTCAAACTCGCTTATCTCCCTTCCTCCTGGTTTTACAGAGGAGAAACTGAAGTCCAGCCTTGTTTATTTTCTTGTCCAGATTCCTACAGTGTCTTTCTTAGTGGCCTTGCTGGATTTTACAGAGGAGAAACTGAAGTCCAGCCTTGTTTATTTTCTTGTCCAGATTCCTACAGTGTCTGGAATCTGGGATACAGACAGTCTAGCTTCCAGTACAAGCCTCTTTTCCCCACACCTAGCTGAGTAACGTCAGGAAGGAACTGTATATTGTGACTCATCACTTTTAAACAAGCTACTGTTACCGAACTGAATATCATGCTTCCTTAACTAACAAATGCAGGATGTCCATCATTTTTCCATACCAGAACTTCCTTTTCTATGGTAAAAAATTGCACACTGGTTTATTTTTGAGAATGGTCTTTTCATTTCCTGTTCTTTTAAACACAATTACTCACGTTTTATTTGCTTCTCTTGAATGTCAGAAGTAGATTCTATTATATTTTCCTTAGGAAACTTCCTCTGGCATACCTAGTAAATGGCAGTGGAGTCACTGAGGAAGTAAAAAAAGGTTGTACCACATGGGGTGTTTTGTTATTTTTGGCTATTTAGCAAGCATTTTTCCTGGAGAAACAAAAGGCTGGCTTTTGAACTGGCAGTGCTGTGAAGGGTAGGTGGGAAAAAGCATGGCATTTGAGAGAAAGATAGAAAACACTGAAATTAGTTGAAACTCTTGCATTTAAGTAAAAAATTATAGACATTTCACATGGATGATAGAAAGTAATAGTTAAGATGAATTCGTTATGGAAATGAAAAATTTATTTATTTTTGTTGAAACAATTGATTATACATATTTGTGGGGTACAGAGTTGACTATTAATACCTGTGTACAATATGCGATGGTCAAATCAGGATTATTAGCTTATTCATCATTACAATACATAATCATTCTTTATGTCCATTAACCAATTTCCTACTGGCTCCTCTCTCCCTCCCCCTTCCCCTTTCCCACTTCTAGTAATCACAGTTCTGTTTTCTCCTTCTGAAAATTAAACATGTCATAATGATTGTTGTTTCTTTCATTCTCTCTCTTTCTTATTTATTTATTTATTTAATTTGTAGCTCCCACTTGTGAGTGAGGATTGCTGTATTTCTCTTGCAGTGCCTGGCTTATTTCATTTAACATAATTTTCTCCAAGCTCATCCATATTGCTGCGAATGGCAGAATTTTATTCTTTTTTATGGCTGAGTAGTGTTTCATTGTGTATATATACCACATTTTCCTTATACTGTTGTCCATTGATGGACGTTTAGGTTGGTTCCATATCTTGGCTATGGTCAACAGAGCTGTGATGAACATGGAAGTGCAGGAATCCCTTCGGCATGATGATTTCCATTCTTTTGGGTGTATACCTAGTAGTGAGATTACTGGATCATATAGCAATTCTATCTGTAGTTGTTTGAGAATCCTCCATACTGTTTTCCATAATGGCTATGCTTATTTACAGTCCCACCAACAGTGTAGAAGAGTTTCCCTTTCTCTGCATCCTCATCTGCATTTGTTATTCTCTGTCTTTTTAAAATAGTAGCCAGTCTGACTGGGGTGAAATATAGCTCAAAGTGGTTTTGATTTGCATTTCCCTGATGATTAGTGATGTTGAGTATTTTTTCATGTGTCTGTTGGCCATTTGTATATCTTCCTTTGAGAAATGCCTATTCAGCTCCTTGGTCCA
>NW_007727275.1:486468-512593 GCF_000696425.1 Galeopterus variegatus | reverse complement strand
GTGGGTAGACTACTGGGTACAAAACGGTGCTATCTACTGTAAGTGAATCATTGTGCAGTATGTGCATGTATTGATACAACACACTCTACCTCACAAAAAAAAAATATAAATAACATTTAAAAAAAATGCATGCTCTTAATTGAAAACTTAGAAAACATCAAAAACATAATGAAAAAATGCATATCCATAATGCTATTATCTGGAGGTAATAATTTTTGACATCTATATGAAAGATGTTTACAAAGTTGCTTCAAAAAGTTCATGGAAAGATTTATATTATCTTCAAATTCTATTTTTCCACGAACTTTTTGAAGTACCCTTGCATATTTTTATACCATCAGCTTACTATATAGTTTTGCATTTTTGCTAGTTCTTTTACTG
Source organism: Galeopterus variegatus (assembly GCF_000696425.1). Lineage (NCBI taxonomy): Eukaryota > Metazoa > Chordata > Mammalia > Dermoptera > Cynocephalidae > Galeopterus > Galeopterus variegatus. The sequence goes on along the minus strand of NW_007727275.1, from coordinate 512,212 downwards.
TTTTTTTTTAAATGTTATGAAGTGTTCTTGGAACTCATGAATTTTATGCCTCTGTAGTACTCCATCTTATAGATGAACCAGCATTTACTTAGTTATCTTGTATTGTCAGATAGTTTTGTTCCATACAAAGAGTTTAATGGACTAAAATCTCAGCCCTAGGCACTCAGAAGCAAACAGTAGGCCACAGCAGGATCCACACCCCCTCACTCCACAGAGCTTCAGTTGTGTACCCCCATAATGCCAATCCTGGCACATAGTAGGCTCATATATTCAGGTGTCAAGTAAACATTTCCATACGTACATACTTCATATGAAATTTATATTTAGTTTTCTAAACACTAAGAAACTTTTTTTTCCTTCTCTTCCACCCTCCAGCAAGCAAATTTAGTTTTCCTTCCGAGTTCGTTCTCCTGGGGAAAGACATCAGCATCTATTAGATGTCCAGACCAGAGGCTGGAGTCATTCCAGTCTAATCAGTCTTCAAACCTGGCCTGTTTTAACTCCTGGATATCTCTCAAATAGATTTCTGCTCTCCCCCCTCCTATATCAGGCAGGCCCTTGCTGCCTCTCACCTTGACTGTGGCAGTGGCCTTTCTGTTTTCCTGTGACCCATTCTCCCTATTGCTGCTATAGTGAGCTTTCTAAAATGTGAACCAGCATGCCATACTTTGCTTAAAATCCCTGCTATGATAAACTTTAAAGGCAAAGTCCACTCTTCTTTACTTGCTGTTAAAAGTGCTTTATGCTCTGTTTCCTGAGCACCCTCACCATCATTCATTTCCCTCATCCCCTGCCCCAGTTCCCACCTTCCATAGGTACTTCACTCCAGAAATGCTGTTTCACTGAGCACATCTTGCAACTTAATGTTTCCAAGCATTTTTAGGGATAGTAGTCCCCCCTTATTCATGGGTGGTATGTTCCCAAGACCGCCAATGGATGCCTGAAGCTGCAGATAAACTGAACCTTATATATACTATGTTTTTCCCTATACCTATGTACCTATGATAAAGCTTACTTTATAAGTTTGGCACAGTAAAGATTAACAACAAAAAACTAATAATAAAATAGTACAATTATAACAATATGCCAGCATCACTACTCTTGCACTTTGGGGCTATTATTAAGTAAAATAAGGCTCACTTGAACACAAGCACTGCAATACCAAGACGTGGATATGCTAACCAAGACTGCTACTCAGTGACTGAAGGGTGGGGAGCGTCCGTAGCGTGGATCTGCTGGACAAAGGGATGATCCAAGTCCCAGGCAGGATGGAGTGGGATGGTGCAGGATGATGGGGCACACAGTTTATAACTTATGAGTTGTTTGTTTCTGGAATTTTCCATTTAATATTTTTGGAGCATGGGTGACTGCAGGTAACTGAAACCACAGAATGCAATTTAGATACGGGGTACTACTGTAGGGTCTTGCTGTCCTCTTAAGCTCATCTTGCAGGGCTCTGGTTCCCCTTTAAGTTACAGGTCAGACTTTATCGCCTCTTGGAAAATTTACCTATTTCCTCTGTGCCAGACAGGAATTAGGTATTTATTCCTCTGAGCTCCTTTGCACCTCTGTTAACATCTGTACTATTTTATTATAGTTGCATATTTGATATCTTTTCACCAAAAACCCTTTACTTGTTGAGGCCATTACTAGGCTTTTTTTTTTTGTGGGCTCTGGTTCCCCTTTAAGTTACAGGTCAGACTTTATCGCCTCTTGGAAAATTTACCTATTTCCTCTGTGCCAGACAGGAATTAGGTATTTATTCCTCTGAGCTCCTTTGCACCTCTGTTAACATCTGTACTATTTTATTATAGTTGCATATTTGATATCTTTTCACCAAAAACCCTTTACTTGTTGAGGCCATTACTAGGCTTTTTAATCTTTGTATCCTCATGAGGTGCTTAGCACATTGCTTCAAAAATAGTAGATGACCATAAATATTGTTGAGTGAATGAGTAGACAAATAATAGTGGTAAGATAGTTATTCATGTGTTAATTTTATCTTTTGAAGATATTTTTTCTGTCTCTAAATAACCAAGCTTCATGTATTCTTCTTATCAGAACCAGCTGTCAAGACTGGATCAGAAATTCATTTACCCTGAAGTATAATAACTGATAACAGTTTATGTCTCCCAAGGGATTTCCATTTTGCAGGGATAGAATTCTTCATCTAGAGAAAGGAATCTTTCTTGGTAGGATTTCAGGCTTAACAGGCATATGGGATTAGTTTTAATTGGGGGTTAGGAGTGGGGCTTAAGAAGTTTTCTCTTTGCTCCAAACTAATACCCCATAGACTCTAAATATGAAACCGATTCTGTTACCTGTTGGCTCACAGGATGAACTAGCATGTTGTATTACACACAGTGTTCATTTTTGTTTCTGTTACACAGCATAGATCATATGAACTTCACATCTGGTAAATATTTGCACATAGAATGTGCAGCTGCCAGGAATTGTGGTTTCCTGGTACATCCTAGTGACTCAAGGTCACAAAACCAGCATTGCACGGTTTTGGTTATCTGGAACTGTATTCTGCGTTTAGTCATTGAGAAGTTGCTCTCTTAATTTCTTTGAGGACCCTCCATGTCACTATTATGGGCTTGGAAAAGAACTTGGGCGATTCAAAGTCCATTTTACTATTTGTGGTCTCCCCCTACAGAAGCCATCCCACAGGGATGAAAATCTTACTTACTTCTAAAAAAATCTCCGAAGAAAGCATTTATCAGTGTTTCTCCGTGGCCATTTTCATGTTTGATAGTCTCATCAAAAGTTTCATTGTCATACCAATTTAGCTCCTGCCTAATTCAGTTTTGTCACCTTGTTCTGTTCTTTGTTGGAAATGAGGAACATCTGATTTTCATATAAACTGCAATGCTGAAGATACCAAGCAGTACACTGTACTATAAAAGCAAACCAAACAATGCCATCACAAGAACAATTCAAGATAAAATTTAGTTAGGAAATAGGGTTTTCTGAATACAATGTGACTCTGAGCAGGCCTGCTAGTTAGCAATTGCCTTCAAGTAGAAGTTGGACATTGTGGTGCTTTGTTTATATTCTCAAATTCCCTAATGAATTCTGTCCTAAAAAGCCAGATAACATTAATATAATTGAGGAACTGGTTTATTTTATATTGATTTAATTCGTAAAGCTTTAACAATATTTTATGGTGGTTACCTTTTTCCTCTAGGATTATAAATGACAGAAACAAATATCTATCTTTTTAAAAGTGGAATAATTACTAGGTGGGTCCATATACATTAAACGATGAGAAACATTTTGTAAAAGTTACCTTGCTCTTGGGCCGGCCCGGTGGCGCACTGGATAGTGCGCCGCTTGGGAAGTGCGGCGGCGCTCCCGCCCGAGGGTTCGGATCCCACATACAGACCGGTTCCCGCTCACTGGCTGAGCGAGGCGCGGGAGCAGCGCCGAGGGTTGCGATCCCGTTGCTGGTCCCCGGTCCGGTACGGGGGCAACACTGAGGGTTGCGATCCGTTGCCGGACACGGAAAAAAGACAAAAGACAAAAAAAAAAAAAAAAGTTACCTTGCTCTAGTTTCTAGAAAGGAATACAGCATTGCTATATTTCCAGGTGAAGAAAGCAAAGTGTCGTATCTTGGTATAAACTTAAAAGCTACCCTACAGGGGATTCAGATATACCCAAAGTTATTTTTTCTCCTTTACGGTGTTTGAGTTAACCATTGGTAACATTTTTAACATTAGGTTTGAAAAGTAAAATTTAAGACATTTGGATTCTTTAAACAATTCTGTTTACTATTTGTACTCTGTTGATCCTTGGGAAGAATATTTGAAATAAGGTGAGAAAAAGATATCACAAAATAGCAGGCATAATACTGATTATAACTTCTGCTAATATGTACACCTCAATAAAGACAAGATGCTCTGTTAAGTGGGTAACATATTCAAAAATTAAGGCCATTAATATATTTAATTTTTTGTCTGTGAATCATATTAGTGGCATATCCATGTCGTTTAAAGTCCTTTTTTTTCTAATTTAAAAAATTTTGACATTTTCTTGCACATATTCGTGGGTTATTTCAATACATGCATATGCAGTGATTCATTTAGGATAGATAGCACAGTTTGGTACCCCTTAGTTTAGCCCTTCTCCTCCCCTCCACATCCTTCCCATCCTGTACTCTGGTAATCATTATTCTACTTGCTACTTCTTGAGAACCACTGGTTTTTTTTTTTTTTTTTTTTTAGATTCCGCTTATGAGTGAGATAACACGGTATTTGTCCTTCTGTGCTTGGCTTACTACATTTAACATGGTGGTTTCTAGTTCCATCCATGTTGCTGCAAATGAAAAGATTTCATTTCTTTTTATAGTTGAATAACATTCCACTGTGTATACATATCACAGTTGTTTTATCCATTCATCCATTGATGGGCATTTAGATTGATTCTATCTCTTGGCTATTGTGAATAGTGTTGCTATGAACATGGGAGTGAAGGTGTCTTTTCAATACATTGATTTTATTTCCTTTGTATATATACCCAGTAGTGGGATAGCTGGGTGGTAAGGTAGATCATTTTTTAGTTCTCTGAGGAACCTCCATACTGTTTTCCACAATGGCTGTACCAATTTGCATTCTTACCATCAATGTAGGAGGGTTCCCTTTTCTCTGCATCCTTGTCAGCATTTGTTATTTTCTGTCATTGATGTTAGCCATTGTAACAGGAGTAAGGTGATATCTCATTGTGGTTTTAATTTGTATTTTCCTGATGATTAGTGATGCTGAGTACCTTTTCATGTGTCTGTTGGCCATTTGTATATCTTCTTTTGAGAAATGTCTGTTCAGATGCTTTCCCCATTTAAAAATTTTTTTGCTCTTGAGTCATTTAAGTTCCGTATATATTCTGGATATTAGTCCTTTGTCTGATGTGTAGTTTTCAAACAATTTCCCCCATTCTGTAGATTGTGTCTTCACTTTGTTGATAGTGTCCCTTGCTGGGAAGAAGCTTTTTTAGTTTGATGTAGTCCCACCTGTCTATTTTTGCTTTAGTTGCCTGCGCCTTTGTAGTCTTGTCCAAAAAAATGCTGCCCACTCCTAGTTCGTATAGTGCTTCTCTTGTGTTTTCTTCTAGTAGTTTCATGGTTTCAATTTGTATCATATTTCTTAGTTGAAATTTATATCTTTAATCCATCTTTTAAGTTGTTTTTTGTGTATGGTGAAAGATAGGGGTGTAATTTCAATCTTCGGCATTGAATACCAGTATTTCTGTCCTTTCCCCACTGTGTGTTTTTTGGCACCTTTGTTGAAAATCAGTTGGCTATAAGTGCATGGGTTTATTTCTGGGCTCTCTGTTCTGTTCCATTGATCTGTTTGGTGTATATCTTCTTTTGAGAAATGTCTGTTCAGATGCTTTCCCCATTTAAAAATTTTTTTGCTGTTGAGTCATTTAAGTTCTGTATATATTCTGGATATTAGTCCTTTGTCTGATGTGTAGTTTTCAAACAATTTCCCCCATTCTGTAGATTGTGTATTCACTTTGTTGATAGTGTCCCTTGCTGGGAAGAAGCTTTTTTAGTTTGATGTAGTCCCACCTGTTTATTTTTGCTTTAGTTGCCTGCGCCTTTGTAGTCTTGTCCAAAAAAATGCTGCCCACTCCTAGTTCGTACGGTGCTTCTCTTGTGTTTTCTTCTAGTAGTTTCATGGTTTCAATTTGTATCATATTTCATAGTTGAAATTTATATCTTTAATCCATCTTTTAAGTTGTTTTTTGTGTATGGTGAAAGATAGGGGTGTAGTTTCAATCTTCGGCATTGAATATCCAGTATTCCTGTCCTTTCCCCACTGTGTGTTTTTTGGCACCTTTGTTGAAAATCAGTTGGCTATAAGTGCATGGGTTTATGTCTGGGCTCTCTGTTCTGTTCCATTGATCTGTTTGTCTGTTTTTATGGGTTCTTTCATGACTTCATACTAATTTTAAGATAGTTTTAAAAAATTTCTGTGCAGACTGTCATTGATATTTTGATAGGGATTGTGTTGAATCTGTAGATTGCTTTGGGTAATATGGACATTTTGATGAGGTCAATTCTTCCAACATGAGCATAGGACATCTTTTCATTTACTTTTACATCTTTAGTTTCTTTCACCAATGTTTTATAGTTTTCATTGAAGAGGTTTTTCACCTTCTTGGTTAAATTTACTTCTCGGTATTCATTTTTTGGTAGCTATTGTGGGTGGAATTACTTTCTTGATTTCTTCTTCAGCTATTTCATTATTGACATATAGAAATGCTGTTGATTTTATACCCTGTAACTGTACTGAATTCGTTTATTAGTTCTAGTAATTTTTTGGTAGAGTCTTTAGGGTTTTGCTATGTATATGATCATGTCATCTCCAAATAGGGATAGTTTGACTTCTTCCTTTCCAGTTTGGATGTCCTTTATTGCTTTCTCTTATGTTATTGTGCTGACTAAAACTTCCAGTACTATGTTGAATAAGAGTGGAGAAAATGGGCATCTTTGTCTTGTTCCAGATCTTAGAGGAAAAGCCTCCAATTTTTGTATATTCAGTATGATATTAGCTATGGGTTTGTTGTATATAGCCTTTATTGTGTTGAGATACATTCCTTTGTATCTAATTTGTTGAGTGTTTTTTTTTCCTGAAGTGGTGTTGGATTTTGTCAAATGCTTTTTCTGTATCTGTTGAGATTATCATGTGATCTTTTTCCTTCATTCTGTTGATGTAATGTATTACGTTTATTAATTTGTGTATGTTGAAGCATCCTTGCATCCCTGGGATGAATCCCAGTTGATCATGGTGCATGATCTTTTTAATGTGTTATTGGACTTCGTTTGCTAGTATTTTGTTGAGGAATTTCACATGTACATTCACTAGGGATATTGGGCTGTAGTCTTCTTTTCTGTTGTGTCTTTTTCCTGTTTTGGTGTGAGGGTAATGCTGGCCTCATAGAGTGAGTTTGGAAGTGTTCCCTTCTCTTCAATTTTTTTGGAAAGTTTGAGAAGAATTGGTGTTAGTTCTTCTTTAAAAGTTTGGTGAAACTTGGCAGTGAAGCTGTCTGGTCCTGAGGTTTTCTTTGTTGGGAGGCTTTCTATTACTGCTTCAGTCTCATTATTCGTTATTGGTCTATTTAGGTTTTCTAGTTTGTAATCCTTTTCTTGAAAAAGATTTTTTCATTGCAAAGTCTTCATCAGATTCTTTTCTGATGTAGATTATATTTTTTTCATTGAGTACCTGAAAACAACACATCCTTTGAGCAGAAATAAGCTTAAAATTCACCCAAGTGGCAGCCAAATGCACAGTCTCTGCTGTCGGAGTAGGTTTTTGTTGCCTTTATTCCATCAGTTCCTGTAGGATCCCTCTTTGAGCAAAGACCGTAGCTACTTATGGCTTTCGAGTTTTCTTACTGAGGAACCAGTAGCAGCCACTAAAAGTGAAGTTCTGAAATGTTCAGAAATTTTGAGTCACTGCATCACCCGGCAGCAGGTGTTCGAGATCAATGAAGAAGAGTTGACCTAGTGGTTAGATAGTTTCTTGATAGCTCAGGGTCTCCAAATGAGTCACAGAAATGGTCAGTTAGTAGGGGGAAAGTTGTTTGCTTTAATAGAAGCCTAACTGTAGCTTGCATAATGCTAAAGGAAAATGGAATATTTTAAGGGTTTTGTTGGGGAAATTTTAAAACTTGTGGCTTTGGAGGAGTCAGTGATGTTTAAACTAATTTAGTGGTTAAAGTGATCGTTTTTAGAATTTTGAGAAAGGGGGAATCTTTTTCTGACTTTCTTTTTCTGGAGGGTCAGACTTTTGTTTTTCTTTCTCTGTTTATGTTTTATTTACAATTTACATTGCATGGTATCTTGCTCAAGAGTGATATCAGGAAAACACCAGCCTATAATGTCACTGTTTTTGTTTTGATTCAGTCAAATCTGCTTATTTTTAGAAATGCAATCTTTTTTGCTATTAAATATGATTTGAAAAATTTTGTTTATGTCTTCCATATTCCCAAAAGAGATTGGGACTTGATAAGTAGAAATCACTCATTGAGAAAAGGTATATAGGTATCAGAATGGGAAGTATTAGCATCAGTATTTTTTGTTTTAATAGTATACAAAACAAAGTATAGACTATAACATATCCTTTTGCTAAAGAAAATTGTAAGCCATACTAAGTAATGGAATTCAGTAATACACGGTGATGCGTGCTGTTCATTTAACAAATAATTATTGCCTATTTACTATTTTTATGTGAAGAACTATGAAGAATCTGAGATTTTAACTTACTTGCAAGCTAACAAGTTAATGTGCCAAAGTTTTATAGATGCTGGCAGGTAGAAGACTCTGGGATCAGAGACAAAGGACTTCATTACTCACAACACAGCAAACAGCATGAACTACATTTATGTCTACATTGTTTCCCTTTTCCCCTGAGTCCTGCGGGATGATATGGGTGGACCCAGGTGGATGTTGGGCACGAAGTGTGTTTGTGCCATAGCCGAAGGACTCTGAGTTTGATAAACTCCCAATCTCATAAAAAAGGCCCTAGCAAACCTTTCCAATGTTTGTATTGGAGAAAGAAATCATCTTTATTATGCCAGTCAGGAAACAAATCTGCCCTCATCCCAAGAGGGAGACCCTATCCAAGTCTGTATCAACATCCTTGGGAAGATAGCCTGGAACACAAATTGATACAAGACATGCAGAACGACATGCAGAACACCATGCAGAATTATCTTCCAACACTGTACAGTTAAAAAGTCAATTAAAATGCAAAATCTTAATACATTTATTAATTAATTTAGTTCTCATAAGGCAAAAGCCTTTTTGGTGATTATCAAGATGCATGGTACATTTTATTACTCTGGCAATAGCTAATGATATTACATTCCTGAGCATCTTTGATTTAAGAATAATTTACCATAAATGCATTATGCAAATATAGTTCTACATGGATTAAAATTTTTATGTTTTTGAAATTAGAATTTTTCCTTTACCTGTGAAAAACCAATGTAATAACCATAATTATCAGCAGAAACTATTTACTGGTAGCTTCCAAAAAATTTTAACTAGCTTTGTTTCCCAATATATAAAGAAAATTACATACTCATAAACCTAGGACCTAAATTCTTAGAAGAATTTAATATATGCATATATTTATCAAATTTAATAATTCAGATATTTGGAAAAACAAACAGATAAATGTTTAGGTGAGTCATGTTATAAAATGAAGAATATTGCTTATGGCATCCAAATAAAAATGAATAAAATATGAAATAAGACAGTACAGGCCTTTCCCTTCATATTGGAGGACTATGTCTACTCTTCAATGGAAACAGAAGCATAAAATCCTGACCATAAAAAGGCAAAAAATATAGAAAAAAAAAACTATGTTACTGATGTTACTGTCAGTCACTCTCAGCCTGTCTTCGAATAGCATACAACTAAAACATGAACTGATTATCATAGAAAGTAATATTGGGAGAACTACTATTTATCTCAAGTGACTAATCAAGTAGTAGCAATGACAGCTTAGCCAGGTTTTTCAACGGTTTGGGGAATAGACCAAGGGTACTCCTTCCCTCAATGTGCACCTTGTCAGCATTTAATGAAAAATAAACACATGAGTGATTCACATGATATCTCATTGGTTTGAGAATAGAAATGTAAAGGATGGTAAAAGTCAAAGACATAAAATTAGTCCACTCACACTCCATTACCAGAGTCACTACTTAGGCTTAGGTTTTTTGAATCTGGAAGTTCTGATCTATGTGATCCACTTTGCAATTCTCTCAGCACCTCCTGTGGAGTACCCTTCATCTTTTTTTTTTTTTAAGGATAGGAGCTTAAACTGAATAAAAATATATCTGATTGACAATCACATGGAAATCCTCTAGGCTGAAAGCCAAAGAGTCTTTTTATACATGACTTTTTCTAAACCATAAATGTAACCAGATGAATTTTCTTTTAGTACTGTCCTACTCAACTGACTTAAATGATTTGTCTTCTAATGGGAAATCTGCATTTCATCATAGAGATGGATTACATGTCTTAAAATGTAATTTACTCCCTAGAGAAGCAGTGCCTCTTTTGTATTATATTCTTTGAATGTACTAAAGACTCATATTACAAGATATAACAATTTTATTACAGGCATGAGATCTTAGAACTTTGCAGATGTATGGGTTGAGAAACATGAAAAATATAACCACCATTATCATGTGAGTGAATGAAGTATAATAATAATCTTCATAGGCAACCTTATTAACCTCTTGTTTTACAATTAGTTGTTCATAAAACTAAAATAAAATAAAAGGAAAACACTTTGAAGTTTAAAAGGACTATTGTTTATACTCAAAGAAAAAAACCCAAATATTAACCATGAAATTGTGTGTGCAGTGGGTTTCTTGACTTGCTTTTAAGTTGGTTTTTTTTTTGGGGGGGGGAATACCTGAACTAGTATTTAAAAATTTTTTTGATTCTTAAATAAAAGCAATAACCCAGAAACACTGTTAGTGGAAGAACAGAGCTTATGTCAAGCCCAAGACAGAGAAAGCTAACCAACAAATTCAAGTCTTTTTAATATTTTAAACAAACGGATGCTTTTTACCTTATTATCTTATTCTTTGGGCAAAGGAATATAAATGTAGTGACTGTTTCCTAGTATGAAACATAAGACTTACAAACTGCAAATTCAGGTTCATTCATTAAGGTTTAATTACCACTCTTTGAGGCAAGCCTCTGTTGACTCAATCAGTGATTTTCACTGGTGAGATTTTGTGACCCGGAGACATCTGGCCATATCTGGGAATGTTTTTGGTTGTCAAAACTGGAGGTGGTGCTACTAGCATCTTTTTGGTAGAAGCCAGGGATGCTACAAACATTGTAAAATGCACAGGACAGAGCCCAGGATGAGTTATCAGGTCCCAAATGTCAATAGTTGAGAAACCTTGTACTAAATACACAGCAGTGCTTTCAATGCATAGAGAAGAACTTCAAAATATTAATTAATAAGAGGCAGATTTTTGCCTCAAGAACATCATTGAACTGTGTAGTGGAAAACAGAAGGCATTCATATAGCCTCAAAGGGACTTAAGTAAAACTTCTGGCTTTGCCTTTGTGTAATGAGCTTCCTTTAAATCTCTCTGAGCCTCACTGTATTCTTGTAAAATGGAGCTAATAGTATACTTCCTACTTCAGTGTCTTGTAGTTTTAAATTATATAATGCATGCAATTACTTAATCCATTTCCTGGTCCATGTAGGATCTTAATCAAAGTTAGCTATTATTCAGAGTACTATCATGGAGAATCTTGTAACAATTAGAACTGTCTAAACTTTGAATAGTTTGTTTAGGAGGTAGCAAGTTTCCTCTTCTTGGATAATCTCAAGAGAGTGTGGACAACACATTGTGTTCCTTTCAATTCTTATGAGTGTTTAAAAGTCATTTCAACTTTCTTAGTTATACAAAACCACTCCTAAATAAAACATAAAATGATTGATAATTTTCCTTGAGTCTTCATTAACTAAGAAATTTTAGTAAGACTGACATCAAATAAGCATAGACAACACTAATATTGTTCAGTTATCTTAAATTTGCTTTGTATTTTGATACTAAGACATTGACTCCAGTAATTTTGCAAATGTGTTCCCTTGGTTCCCTCCAGTAACCAATGATAGTTATTTTCTTGAATCCCCCCAGACTATTTTCTGTGCTTCAGTGACACCAGAATTCTTTGTACTTTCATTGTGTGCCCATTGCCTAATACACGTCATGGCTGGCTAGCTATTTCTCTCTCCATCTAACATGACATTTATTGAGCACACCCTGCGTGTCGGTATTGTGCAGTGTGCTGTACATTTATTATATCATTTGACAGACAGGCAATAAATGTGCTTTGAATAAATAAATGAACAAATATATTTTTAAAAGTTTTTTTATTTGTTATGAATATTCATGAGGTACAAAGCTGACCATCGCCACTTGTGACCAAGATGTGATGGCCAGATCCATACTGGCAGCATGCCCATTGCCTCAAATTGCAATTATACTCTGTGTCCCCCACCCAATTAATCCCTGACCTACCTCCCCCACTCCACTTTGTAGCCCTAGGAATGTTCTCTCCCTCTGTAAGTCCAACACACCACTGTGGTCCTTCTTTCCTTCCTTCTTTCTCTCTTAGCACCTACTTATGAGTGAGGACATGTGGTATTTTTCTTTCTGTGCTTTGCTTATTTCACTCAACATGAGTTTCTCCAAGCTCATCCATGTTGTTGTGAATGGCAGAATTTCATTCTTTTTTATGGCAAAGTAGTATGCTATGGTGTATATATACCACATTTTCCTTATCCAGTCATCTGTTCATGGACATTTAGGTTGGTTCTGTATCTTGGCTATTGTAAACGGAGCTGCGATGAGCATGGGAGTGCAGGTATCCCTTTGACATGATGATTTCCATTCCTTTGGGTGTATACCTAGAAGTGGGATTGCTTCCATAGATCGTATGGAAGATCTATCTGTAGTTGTTTGAGGAACCACCATACTGTTTTTCATAGTGGTTTTACTAATTTACAGTCCCACCAACAGTGTAGGAGTGTTCCCTTCTCTCCATATCCTCACCAGCATTTGTTATTCTATCTTTTTTTTGTTATTATTATTATTTTTATTTTTATTAAGAATACTCATGAGATAAAAAGCTAATTGTCACTCCTCCTGCCCATGATGTGAGGGCCAGATTCATACTGGGGGCATACCCATTACCAGTCTTTTTGATTATAGCCAGTCTAACTGGGGTGAGGTGATATCTCGATGTGGTTTTAATGGCATTTCCCTGATGATTAGTGACATTGAGCATTTTTTCATGTACCTGTTGGCCATTTGTATGTCTTACTTTGAAAAATGTCTCTTCAGCTCCTTTGCCCATTTTTTAATTAGGATTTTTGTTTTTTTACTGAGTAATTGCTTGAGTTCCTTGTATATTCTAAATACTAATCCCTTGTCGGATTCAGAGTTAGCAAAAATTTTCTCCTACTCTATAGGTTGTCATTTCACTCTTTGATTGTTTCCTTTGCTGTGCAGAAGCTTTTAAGTTTCATATAGACCCATTTGTTTATTTTAGTGAAAGCAATATTGATTGAACTTTACTATGTATTATGTAGTGTGTAGTTTATTACTAAAAATCTAAAATCTAAAGTATATCTTTAGTTCACTCCCTAAAACCTCATAGTTTTCTTGGAGAAACAGGCTGTATTTATAATAAACTTCCTCTACACAGTTAAGTGCCTTGATTGAAAGAACCGTGATTATTACATCATTTTAAAAATAAATGCTTTATTTTAAAGCTCAACATTATACAACCTAACTTTTTTGTGTGTCCCTTTACCAATTCTTCCCTTATTCCCCTCCAACTCCCCCTTCCTCACCTCTGCTAACCTCAGTTCTGTTCTCTCCTTTTGAAAATGTGATTATTACATCTTTATAACACCTCAGTGCTTATCAGGCATTCAATAAATATTAGGTATTTAGTAAGTCAGGTGCTCTGTAAGCATTTGCTCAAAAAATGAATAAAGTACCATTAAAGTATTAATGGCAACAAAAGTTAGCTGCTTGACAAAATGCTGTCTTAATTATGTAATGAAATGGAATTTATCCTGATGATATCACAAAGTATAGTTATGCTTCAATTAGGCTATAGATGCTTTATTGTAATATTTGCTAATTACCTTTTTGTAAACCAAATCATGTTTCCTCATTTTAAATAATTTTAATTTGACTTGTAATAGCTTCCACTTTGGCTTTGCATCACTCTGCCCCTGTAAGTTGGCTTTCAATACAAAATCATAATGGGAACAACCCCCTTCTTTCTGAATAATTTTCCCCCAAGATTGAAGTATCATTTTTATGGTCTTGGCACTAATCTAATCATTGACTTAGTTAATCACTTGGAGTACTTACAAATGCATTTAAACTGATTTTTTTTTCTTGATTTATGTGTACAGATAGAAACACTAAAATTATGTATGAAATAAAGACAGCACAAGATGGAGAATCCCTTTAGTTTTACTTCTGAAAATAATACAATTCTAAGATTTAATAACAAATAGAATACAGTAAATATCGGTTCAAAAACTCCAAACAAGTGTGTTCAATATTTTATAATATGAGTGTACTTCAAATATTTTGTAGAAAAATAGAATTGACAGATAACAAGAATCTTCCCATAAACTTTTTGAAGTACCCTCGTATATTCAATGTAAAGAGAACAGAAGTAATTACTTCAAGAATTAAAAGGCATTTCAATAAGTAATGTAACAACCCTCATCTCACAAAAGTTACATACGAACTATTTTAAGATGGTGCTCATGTGACAGAAACTACCCGCCACTGTAGAGTGGGTGTTTACTCTGTGGTTGAAATGGGATACATTTTATTTCCATGTAAGACAGAGCTTTGTCTTGTAGATCTATAGCAATAACAACCTATGTGGTGATTTTACCATACAGTTAAGGAGAAGTTTTGATTTTAAGAAGCATTGGGAAATGTACGAGAACAAAACAATGATATTGTTAACAACTTTCATTAGCTTATTTTTATGTTTTTCTTATAGTTTCTTTTTTACAAAGCTAATTACTTTTATGACTGGAAATAATGTTAGAGAACAATTATAAGAATATTGAGTATTCATCAAGTGAGTTTTCTTTATACTTTGAAAACAAGGTATCTCAGAAAAGTTTGGATACTTTCTTAATATTTCGTGCCAAGCTATAAATATTTTTAATACATTTCTCTTAATAAAAAGGCACCAAATTGTATTCAGACAGTTTTATAATACAGTTCAAGGAATGGGTATCTTCTCACTTGGGGACATAGAATTTTTAATACTGTGTATAGTACGTTGCAGTATGCGAAACTCTTGAGTTTTCATTTTCATGTAGTCCTCATGACAGTGGGAGGGATTAGAATTGGCTCCCCATCTCCTTTTAACATGTGCACCTTCCCAGCTGTCAGAGGGGCTCAGTGACCAGGAGGATCCCATACCTGGTGCTTTGCAGGGCCACGACTGGCATTGGGATGATTATGCTCAGTGTTGAGGCATGAGTGGAATTTTCTTGAGATTCCTGGGATACCACAAGTGAGTAGAAGCCTTCTTTATGTAGACTCCTACAGGTTGTTTCTAGAGTAATAACATTATACCTTTTCCCATTTTAAAGGAGGCAGTGTGGCAGATTAGAGTGAATACAGTTTTGGGAGCCAATGGAACTACATTCTGATATTGTCTCTGTTGCTATATTTAGTCTTGGTTAGAATATTTAACCTCACTAAGCTTCAGTTTCCTTGTATTAAACAATGAAGTTGGGTTGGAAGGAAATTCTGGTACCTTTCAGGCATTTGGCTCATTTTTCTTGAGGACCATTTTCTTTATCTCTCTCTCCATAGGGAATCTCTAACTTGATAAATGTATTTAATGCATACTCTTCTGAGTCTCTGAGAAGATTCTTGGTTGTCAGTGCTGTGGAAGGAGAGAGCCACCATTGGGATGGATTTCTGTTCTAACCCGGTGGTGTCTGAGATAAAGCCTTGGTGGTTTGGCTTCAAGTGACCCAGCAATGGGACCCCACCAAGTGGAGTCCTTCTCATTCACTGGTCCAATTGTCTAGGCAGAGGACACCATTCAGTGAAACTTGCATAGTGTCTATTTATAGGAATTTCATTTTAATTAAAAAGCTAACACTATACTTCCATTACATTTGAGAGTAGTATTCTCCAACACGATTTCTTATTTTGAAACTTAATATATTTTATAATTATTACCCAAATTCTATACCTTAAAATATTCTTAAAAATTGTGATTGGCCATGTTTTTACAAGAAATTATACATTTGAAGAATATGTATATCACTGAATATGATATGTTTGCTTAATTCAGGAAATACTTGTAATTTGTTTCTGAATATGTAATCAGGACTCATCTTCTAATATACAAATTTATTTTCTCATGTTCTTAATTTTCAGAAAGAAATGATTCTGTAGTTATCCTGCTATTTTAAAAATAAAAAAAAATATTTTGAGGCAGAGCATGTCATACAATTTTTGTTTAAAAATTCAAGCAGGTATGGAAAAATCCAGCTTAGCTCTCATGTGTTGAAAAGTTTGGCCTGGGTAAAAAAGACACGTGCCAAGAAAATATAGCTTCAAGTTTCTACAGGTGTTTAGAGAAAAGAATTGAAATGGAATCTTCTCTTGGTCTGAGGCTGTGAATAATGCTGACTTAGCCTTGGCTGTATACAACTAGTGATTCTCACATCTGTATGATGTTGGCCATAATCAAGAGTCTCTGTTAATGATTCCATTGGGAATTATTTGGAGAACAGAGTACAGAGTAAAAGGAGAAAGAACAGGATTCTCAGAATCTCTTAAGTATCCTACTATGAATTGGGCTTTAAAATACTTCCTTGGCCAAATATGAAAGTTATGTGTGTGTGAGCCCAAGGAAAGCTATATTTTTGCTGTTTGTATATTTGGTTGTATCACCTTTTGGCTCTACTTGGTTCACAATTTCAAAGCTAAAATGTGAATTTCCTAAAAATAAAATCTTCTCTCCACATAAAAATGTTGGTCTTTTATGTGGAGTTGGATAGTATCTGGATTGGCTTAGTTGGTTGTTTGGAACACGGCCACGAGTGCGGCAATAGGTCCCATGTCCCAGTAGACTATACAGCATTCCATAACCACATTCTGTACACTTTGTCCAAGCCAATCATTCCACCAATGCCTGTCCCCAAGAGAAGTCATCTCAGAAAGTGAAGATGTATTAGCATAAATCTATCACCACTGTGAGAAAAATGAAACTAAATACCTTACCAGTGATGGGTGAGCATTGAAACATTCAACTGATTTTCTGCAACATGTAAGGAAGGCATTGTGTGGCTTAGAGAGTTATTGGTTTTAAATACTGCCCTCAAGGAACTCACAGAAAACTAGTCAGACAATTGGTAAATACACATATACCCATGAGTGTATATTACCTTACAGAATAGTGATAAATGACTGTTTAAAATTTGCAGGTAATACTCTATGAGTATTCAGGAAACAGGGATTTGTCTCAACCATGGCACTCACTTGTTTTTCCACTCAGATTTTTGCAAATCCTGGTGTTAAAAAATTTAAGGGGAACCAAAGAAGAATATTTATTTAGTTCTTATAATGGGTTAGACATTGTGTGAAGTGCTTTTATGCCATTTCATTTAGCATTGACAACTCTTCAAGGCAGATAGGGTAGATTTATCCTTGTTTTTAGAGAGGAGAGTTAGGGCCGGCCTGGTGGCGCACTGCTATAGTGCGCTGCTTGAGAGCGTGGTGGTGCTCCCGCCAAGGGTTCGGATCCCACATACAGACCGGTTCCCGCTCACTGGCTGAGTGAGGCGCGGGGGCAACACCGAGGGTTGCGATCCCGTTGCCGGTCCCGGTCTGGTGTGGGGGCGACACTGAGGATTGCGATCCGTTGCCGGACACGGAAAAAGACAAAAAAAAAAGGAAAAAAAAGAGAGGAGAGTTAAATATTAGAGAGAGTTAAGAATCTTGTTTTAAGTTAAACGGTGAATGGTAGATTGAGAATTTAAACCTGTTTCAACTGAAAGCCTGTATTCTTTCGACTATGCCATAGTTTCTAGCAGTGTGCACAGGAAAATACAAAAGTGCCTAGATTTAGACAGATCTCCAAACATTCTTTCATCTTGGTCTGTAGGTAGTTGTACCGCCAGGTGAAGATGTTGGATACTTCTACAGGTAGATGGTGTGGTTCGGGAGTAGGAGAGTGGGTCCAAAGATATTAGGGGTAGAATATAAGGTGTTTTATTTCCATTCTTTGAAAACCTGATATCTGGGATAAGTGAGAACATAAGAAGAAAGAGAGGAGCCACCAAAACTCTCAGAGAAATTGATTGCAATGGGATGAAGATTTAGCAAGAGGTGAGGAAATGGAGGGAATCTAAGGAAGAGCTCTATTTCACAAATCTTGGCCATGAAGGGAAGGAAAGAAAGGAACATGCAAATTAAAGAGTCTAGGGAAGAACGGTACTTTAAAAACTAATCTGAAGTTTCTGTTTTGGAATTGCCTGTCATAGTTTTAAAGCAGAGGAGGTTAAGCATTTATGAATGTGCTTAGAGGATAATGACCAGATATGAAGAGTCGATCAAGGTTGTGTGACTGGACAGTTTTAACTCAGAGTTTATTTGCCTGCCCTTTGGCTCTTCTTACTTCCCATGTCTAAAAGCATTGAGACATACAAAAGAAGTTCATATGAAGCAAATTCAAAGGCTGGACCCAATCCCTGGGTAACAATGAGGTGCTGCATTTAAATAAGGATAAAAACCTTTAATAAATGTAAAACATAAGACAAAAATACCAAGGTTGTGTGACTGGACAGTTTTAACTCAGAGTTTATTTGCCTGCCCTTTGGCTCTTCTTACTTACCATGTCTAAAAGCATTGAGACATACAAAAGAAGTTCATATGAAGCAAATTCAAAGGCTGGACCCAATCCCTGGGTAACAACGAGGTGCTGCATTTAAATAAGGATAAAAACCTTTAATAAATGTAAAACATAAGACAAAAATATTTTAAAAATTGTGAATATAAAATATAAACATTTGGTGTCTTATTTTTGTTTTGCCTAACAACCAAAGGCCATGATCAAACAGATCTCTACTTTGGGGAATAAAAATTCTAAATAAAAAAAAGTGTAGCCTTGACCATTTGGGATAGGATGTTGAATCTATTTTGGTTATCATGATTCAGTAAAAGCTATTAAACCCACAGACTCTGCTAGTCTGTAATAGAGGAAGTCCTTGTCCCTGTTCTTGCTCCAACATTGGAATCAGAGGATAACCATATTCTAGATTCTGTTTATTCTGGCACAATTTAGTTCATTGGATTTGTTTCCAATTTAAATGCTATCTTTGCCAGGTGAAGTTGGTAATGATTAAAGAGATTTAAAAAATATGTCTTTAATCCAGTGAGATGCTTTCCATGCATTTAGCTATCAATTAAAAATTACAGTCATGATAGGATGGGTAAATTTTTTAAATTGCCAAATTTATTTTTGTAGTTGAAATTAGCCCAGATTGCCAACTTAAATTGGACTGCAATAAACCAGTTCAGGGTTTCTATGGAAACATGATTTCATCCATCTCTGAAAACCCATTTTATTTTTTCTCCTTTATCATGGAACTTAAAACTTTGCAATGTTTTTCCTGTGATTTCTGCTCCAAGAAAAATAACTACAGGTTTCCAATTAGACAAATATTCACATTTAGCTCATTAAAGTTTATCTCCAAGAGACATTTTCATTTAGGAAGATAAACAATGGCCACAGCCTCAAATCTGTCCTATATGGTACTACTATGTGTTTTTGTTATTTTTGTTTTATATTTTTAAATACTTTGGTCACCCTCCAGTCACAATTATTCTAAGCTACGTTAACATTACTTCATAGTTCTAATATCCGTATGATTTGATGTTTAGCTGATTTAGAAATCTTCACCAAAAACTGTGCCATTCTTCTTCATTTTAATTTTATCCCATGCCTACCCAAAGCCTGGCACAAGTAAGTTATCAATAAGTGTTTATGGAATAAATGATGTGACCAGTATCCCTTCTGGGGGTATAACAATGTTAACAGCTCTGTGGGATTCAAAAGACATATATAAGATACTTTCCGGTAAAGTAGGGATCCAGGGAGGGTAGAAATGAAATGTAAGTGCCTGCTACTTACTGTTTAACCTCCCATAAGCTAGAGTTTTACTATTTCATTAAATCTTCACAAGAGTCCTGGAAGGGCTGTTGCATTAAACTTATTTTTTACAAGAAGAAACTGTGGCTAAGCAAGGTTAGAAAAGTTGCTCATAAGAGTGATTGGTGAGTCAGGATTTGAATACCAGTCCAGCATTGTCAAGCACATTTACTAGTTGGAGAGCCAAGTATCCACACACAAAACAGTTAGTGAACTAGCATATGTTATTGGCTGTGAGAAGTTCAGACAGAAAGAGGTTACATAGATGAAGGTAATCGTGGATAATGTGAATGAAACCATCACTACAGGATGAGCTCTATACCATAGGTCTAGTCAACACTACATACTGGAATTTTATCCACTGGAATAAAATATCTTGGCTCACAGACATGTTTCTTAAACGTCTACAGTTTATTGTTTTTGTTATTTGTGGAAAAAAAAGGGGCTATGACATGGCATAGAAAATACTTTTGTTTAAAACAACAACAGCAAAATGAATACATGTAAATTGATTTTACTGTTTTCCATAGATTTACAGAATATCAGAATGGTCAGCCCTTCACATTTTGTAGAAAAGAAAACCAAGTTCAAGAGAACAGTCCTAGCTAAATTAAAAAAAAAATTTATATGGTAGCAGAATTAAGCTAAACCCAGTCTTCCAACATTCAGTCTAATATTCTTTAAGCCGCATGATGCTTTCAGTCTGTGATTTGTAGCATATAGGTGGATATTAACAAATACAGATAATTGTAACAATTTTTGAGTGTTTATTATTCATTTTCTCATATTCAATAAACTGTTATAGAAATATGTTATTCTAGAAACCATGCGTTTCACATCTTGTACAAAATATTCTTAGAGGTCACTGAGACTTTTAAGTGCGCTACTAAATTAGATGGTAATGA
Organism: Galeopterus variegatus; assembly: GCF_000696425.1. Classification (NCBI taxonomy): domain Eukaryota; kingdom Metazoa; phylum Chordata; class Mammalia; order Dermoptera; family Cynocephalidae; genus Galeopterus; species Galeopterus variegatus. The sequence goes on along the minus strand of NW_007727275.1, from coordinate 491,536 downwards.
TGCTCCATATCTGTATTGCCTATTTTTCTGTGCCTTTTCCTTGGTGATATTTTGTTTCTTCACTGACTCAAAATTTTAGTTTTTCCCTATGTCTGTCTTTTCTTGGGTCCTTTGTAAGTGATGTGCATTTTTATTTTCTGTGAATAGTTGTTTCCTTAAGTTTAGAAAGAGAATTATTATCATATAATCATTCTTCTACTTACATGCTAAGTCTTTATCAATATGTCATTAGTCTAGCACTAGAATTTCTCCTATAAACCTAGAATACCTCAAGGAAGGAATAGGTATTGAATTTGTAGCAAACCTATGCTATAAAATCATTTAGTAAGTGGTTTGTATTCATGATAGGTATATTATTATTTGGGGGGCTCCATTCCTGATTAGCAATTAATGTTAACTACTATATAACATCACTTGTTATCTCACAACAGCAATCATAGAGCCATGACAATTCCAAATTGAAAAATCCAAACCTTTCAAAATGAGCATAACTACACAGTAGAAAACAATTACCTGAGGCCCCAAAGTGACATAAAGCACTAGGAAACGGTCTAGTGTATCATAAGTACCATTTGAATATAAGAAATGTTAATGAAATATTTAGCATTAACTTTACTTGCCCTCTTGTAATCAAGAATTATTTAAGAGTGGCAGATTCAGGTTAAGATCATGTCTTTTAAACTTTCCAGGAAATTTGAGTTGATGTTATCTTTTTCTCCAGTTCCCACTTGACAATTTCAAAATCTTTGAAACTCACCAAACTTTGTTAGAAATATCAGAAAAAATAACTACTCACATAACATCATACTTAGAATTATGACATAAGCACAAACATTCAATGGGTTTTGTAAAAGTGGTACAAATTGAGGTATTTTATTAATTAGACAGGCTTAAATTAGTTCAACTTGAAACTGGAGACTGGGAGAAAGGGAACCTTACTGAAAAAACTAGTTTGAATTTTTAGAGAATGACCCAGTGAAATAGCATTTGTTAAAAAAAATGGTGACAATTGCACTAATTTAATTATGTATATCACACAATCAAGTGGCATCTTTTTTTTCTCTCTCTCAATTTGGTTAGTTACTCGAGGAATGTTACAAATCAGATGAGGTTTTTTAAAAAGTTGATGTAAATAATTCAGTGCAGTGCTTTCTTCCCTGCCATGGCTTTGTCTGCATTACTGTCATGACACATGCTCTGTGAGAATACTACTGCTATCAGCTGAATCTAAGAATTTTGTTTCTGCCTTTTTTTTAGTAACTCCAGCTATTAAAGAAGGTTCGAAGTAAGAAAAAGACAAAGCAAACTGAGTTTGCTATTCATTTTAGAAAAAAATTCAAAATAAATAAAATTTTGTATTCTGGATATAAATTCCTTGCTGATTATATGTTACAATTTTTTCCCACTATGTGACCTGTTCTTTTATTATTTTTATATCTTTGTTTCCTTTGAATACTGAAGAACCTAAAGCAAAATACAATCACCATGCTACTATCACACAAAAAATTTTTGAAATTGTGAATATCATCTAAAATCCAGTTCATGTTTAGTTTTCTCTGATTGTCTCACAAATGTCTATTTACAGTTGGTGGCTTGAATCAGAATCTCAACAAAGTCCAAAATTGCATGCAATTGATTTGTCTAATATCCCTTACTTTTTTAATGTCATTTATTTACTGAATAATGGTAGAATTTCCCATCTCCTAGATTTTGCCTATTTCATCCTCTTACATTCCTGATTTTGTTATAATTGAGTAGCTATAGAAGTTGAGTAGAGTCAGGTTTTACTTTTTATTGGCAAAAATAATTCACAGATGGTGATGTGCTCCCATGATGTCATGTGGGGAGGAATATATGTTTTATTCTACTTTAATGCTGGTAAGGTAGATGAGTGGATTCAGATATAGTCCAGCCTAATGCATGTATTGTAATTTTCTCTCTAAGCTTTCACCTAATAATACCAGATACTTATAGAATTGAAAAATAATATGAATTTTTCCATGAACTTTTTGAAGTACCCTCATATCAGCAGCCAGTAGTGATACTTGCCTAGATCCATTAGGGGTTTCCTTAGGGGTTATTTAATATGATTTTTGAATTCTATTATTATTCTGGCATTTATTTATTGGTGCCCCATCAACTGCTTTATTATCTTGAAATATTATCTATGTAGGAAAAGTAGGGTAAATGCTTTATTCTCTTTATTTGTGCCCTAGCAACCTTCAAAGGTGACCGCATGTATTTATATTTATCATTATGAACTCATAGATTTAACAAATTGATATATTTCAATAATTAAAATTATTATTTATTATTATTTTTAATGATTAAATGATTTTATCGTAGTTAAAGGTAGCTCCTTCAAGTTGTCTCTTGGGTCTTTTTGATCTAATCCTAGTAGCTTTTGAGATATTTCTTGTTTTTAGAATGACAAGATTTCTCTGTCTCATGTCCCCCAGATCTGGAGTCTGCTATTTTCCCAAAGAGCCTTGACTGCTTTTAATGGGAAATGGTGTTTAGAAACCACAATCAGGCTGCTAGAGTTGCTTACTTATGATTTTATTCATATCACTTGAACATAAATTGCTCATTTCTATCCATTTCCTTTCACCTGCTCCTCTTTTGTGTATGCCATTTATTTTGGATTTATTATCCTGCATTGTTATTTAACTTTGTATATGCTTACATTATATTTTCTAGGTAGGCAAACAAGGCACATCCAGAACTAGAACTCAAATTTTGTCTTGCTATCCAGAATTCTTTTTGGTGTATCATGGATGAATTAGAAGATTAAATAATTGGAGAAAAATTTTGACCTGAGTTAGATGTTTAAAATTTTATTAGTTTTGCTTTTGAGAATTGATGTCTTTATTTTTCTGATACCTTATCATCAAAATCAGAGCTAAGAAAAAAAATATGGAATTAGGGTAATAAACATTAGTATACAAGAATTTAGGGCTAGAAAAAAGGGCTACATTTATAAGCACAACTTAAAATTACCAACAGAATCCAATGGCCTATTTTCAGTGGAGTTGCTGGTACAAGCAAATAAAATACCCTGTACTCCATGTTCCTTGGCTGTCTTTTACTGGTCCCATTTTGAGTGATTATACAGACGTGTCTATTCTTTTGTTGCTTGACTATTTAGTAGTTACTATGGCCAGATTGGGTTTTAAACCAATCCTCCAGACTCCAGTCTACCAAGTTACTGCAGTTCCCTCTCTGCTGTGTGGCTTTAATGGATACTATGCAATGTACTCTATAAACCAATCAAGAAAGCATTCTTCTCACTCTGCAATGTGAAAGCAAATTCTGGAACTTGCAGCTTAGTTTAGACGGGGATGTGACCAGCAGTTGAGAGACCACTTAGGTGGATATTATAGTAGACTAGGTGTGAGATGAGGAAAGCATTATCAGTGGGAATAAAACTGAGGGGACAAATTGAAGAGGTGTTGGAGGTAGAAGAATAGGATTTAATTAAGACAACATCTACTGAGTGTCCACTGATGTGCCAGGTACTGTTAGAGGCAGTGATGAAAAAGAATAACAGAGTTCTTCTCCATGTGGGTCATCCATTCAATGCAGGGGAGATGAGGACAACGGATGTGTGTGCCTAGATTTTTAGCTTCATCAAATGGATAGAAGCCAATGCTGATAATATATTTGTGGGAAGTGCTGTGATTCCCTCTTTCCTCAAGAAAATGACATACAGTTTTACTAATTAATTGCCTGATACCTCTGTGATGCTTTTATCCCTGAATTTTTGATTGCATATTCTTTAATTACCTCTTCATATGATGTAGGTTTTTAAAAAAATATAATTTTCTTTGGAGAAAGTAGGAAGAGAATTCGGCCTTCCCTGTATCATGTACATTGAAAGATAGTTTAGTCTTTAATCTATACTATCCTAGATCATAGTTAATCAAAATTAATGTTTTAGGGGATTCTCATTTTGCCCTCTTGTTTTCAACGGGAAATGGGTTATTATTCTGTTCTTGTGTTTCAAGCATGGTATTCAAATAATGTTAAGAAATATTCAGTAATTGAGGGAAGAGTAAACATTTTTAAAAAGTAAGTTTAAAAATGAATATTTTTGTTTCTCATTAATTTTTAAAAATAAATTTAAAATGTAATAGTTATTTAAAATACTGGGTTGGCTATAGGGAAATGGGTTATTATTCTGTTCTTGTGTTTCAAGCATGGTATTCAAATAATATTAAGAAATATTCAGTAATAGAGGGAAGAGTAAACATTTTTAAAAAGTAAGTTTAAAAATGAATATTTTTGTTTTTCATTAATTTTTAAAAATAAATTTAAAATGTAATAGTTATTTAAAATACTGGGTTGGCTATAAATCTGTATGAGTCTTATCCCAGAATTTATTGTCATTTTAAAAAATTTAAATGTATTTTTGTCTATAGTCATGATAATAGCTTCTATTTATTGAGAGCTCACTGATTGTCTCTTTTCTTGGTGCTTTCCATATTTTATCTGACTTATTTCTCATAAGCTTATGAAATAAATATTCACATCCCCATTTAAAAATACTTTTTGCAAATATGATGCATGCAAATGGCTAAAATAAATTATTATTTAAAATCTTATAATAAAAAATTTTTAAATCTTCTGCACCATTTCTCCCTATTTCAGATTCAAAACTTTTAAATTTCTTTTGACTGTTTTTTTCTGGTAATTATTCCCTTAGTTTGAAATAAATATGTCTATACTCAGATTCCCTGATTTATCAGTTTTATATGATAGCTATTAAATTTCTATTGTATTATATTAAAATATATATTATTATATATATTATAATATAATTACTGAAGATTTTCTTTATACTATTTCTATTTCTTTTACTCCACCCACCCATTGCATCATTTTAAACTCATCAATTAGTTATATTATTATGATTTACATAAATATTTTTCACTATTTGGTTGAATATTATGTCATAAATATGTTCCTTTTTTTGACTTGGCTTTTTGTTTGTTTGTTTGTGGTTTTTTTAAATTCATAATTGCCTTTTTTCTCTTGCTCTTTCTGCCACCCACAGATTCTTGCTTTT
>NW_007727275.1:484470-486248 GCF_000696425.1 Galeopterus variegatus | reverse complement strand
TGCTCTATTATATCATATATTCTATTGTGTACTCCTCTAGTTTTTTGCTCTTGGAGGTGACCCTTCTAGAACCTTCTATCCTCTGATTTCCTTTTGGAAATGCTGTTTTCTATACTTGTGGCATAGCTATTCTATCCTTTATGTCCTGGAATAGGCTTTTGCCGCTCTTCTAACTTGGGTCCACTGTTTTTTAGACATCACACATTTCTCTTTTTTGATTCACATATATTTTTTAATTGGAATGTATCTTCAAGTATCTTTTTAGTTTTTGCTTTTTAGATTGTAAAGTTTCTGAGCCATTATATGACACACACGTCTTGTTATTTGACCTCTTTTGGAACATATATCATGGTGAATTGTCATTAGATTTGCACTCATGTGTTTCTCTTCCCCATCAGACTTTCAGGACAGGGGCAATCTTTGTATCCTTAGCATTAAAGATATTGTGTAAAATAATAGTTTGACTTTGTTAGCCTCTCTATAATTGGGGATTTTAATTATCTGTCCTGTCTACCATACTAGGTTGTTTAGAGAAATATAATAACAAATGTCAGTTTTTTAGTTAACCATAAATTGTCATACATACACAAAATGGCATTGATTAATTACATATTTCTTGGGACATGATTTGACCTATGTAATTCCAGAAATTATAGTCATCATTCTGTTGTTTTAATGATAATGCAAACAAACCAAACTCTAGGTACATACATGAATTAGTTCTTAATTCTTTTTACTAGTTTGCCAGCATTTTGCCATTCCAAGTTCTATTCTGTTCCAATTCATGCTTCCTTCTACTACCTTAATGCCAGATTATAGATTATAGGTGTATGTGTGCGTGCATGTGTGTGCGTGTGAGTGTTTGTGTGAAAAAGAGCAGGGACCAGATTTCAGTTTCCCCACCTTTTCCTGTTTTACAATTTAGTTCAATGACAGAGCCTTTAAATAAGCTTGAGTGTCTCATGAGGGGACTATTTTTAGTCTTTACTTTTATTTGAAGGTTTTACAGCCAAGCACAGCAACCAAATTTTGAGATGGCATCTTTTCTGACAGTGCCCCCTTCTGAAAGCTTTTATTTCATTCCCAATGGCTCCTCATGCTAATTCCTATACCTTTATCCTGCTCCACTGAGAGATGCATTATAGCAAGGGGAAAAGGAATTTGCTTTCATTTGTATCCGCTATTTTGAGAAATATATGCACAAGTATTTATTATGATGTTATTAAAATATTAGCAATGACAAGAGTGGAATATGATGTAACATATAAGGTAAGGGAATGGAAGAGATAAGAAAAGCAAAAGAGAACAATAATTGATCAATTGATCTCTTTATTTCATGTTTCCCCAGAAACTAAAATAATTCTTAAGTTTTATAGAGCTCTTTGGTTTTGAAAATGCAATAATCTACTTAATATGAAAACCAGATCATGATGCACCCATGCTTAAAACCTTCTGATGGATTCACTTGGCATTTAGGGAAAATAATTCTAAACTTAACATACTACACGTGAATCCTGCTGCTTGTCTTTAGCGCCTACCATTCATTCTTCCTCTTGCTCCCACACTCATGATTCACTGATCTTCCTTCTGTTTCTAGAACAAGCTAAACTTACTCCATCAACGGAGGGGAAAGTTTGTCCCCAGATCCAATCAAGCATGTCTCCTTCATGTTACCTCAGTGTCAACTCAAGTCCACCTTTTCAGGGAGACCTTCCTTGACATGCACATCTAAAGGAGCCCTTCCTCTCCTCCTGGCCTCAAGCAGTGCATTACTGTTT
>NW_007727275.1:484125-484458 GCF_000696425.1 Galeopterus variegatus | reverse complement strand
GACATGCACATCTAAAGGAGCCCTTCCTCTCCTCCTGGCCTCAAGCAGTGCATTACTGTTTTCATTTCTTTATAATACTTACCTCTATCTGAAATTATTTTAATCATTTATTTATTTAGTCTCTGGCACATAAATTGCATTAAAGCAGATTCCTTATCTAGCGTGGTCACCTCTGAACTCCCAGCACTGAAAAGAGTGTCTTCCACATATGAGGCACTTAATAAATACTTGTCGTTGAGTGAATATAGTGGAAAGAGCTTTGGGTTAGAGAATCTGAGCTTATTTTGGGTCTTTTCATTAGAGTGCATGTGACAGGTAAGCTCTATTACCCGA
>NW_007727275.1:481264-482290 GCF_000696425.1 Galeopterus variegatus | reverse complement strand
TTTGATCAGTAGCCTCATTCTTGAGAGAAATCATTATTTTTCCAACTTAGTTCACTCTTGCTGCCATAGTTATTCCAAATTACTATCAAGACAATATTTAAGCATACATAAAGCTTTTTGGAAAATAGAATTTAGGTGAAGTATCTAATGACTCATTTTCTTAATGAGAAGGTAGATCAGCTGTGATATGGTATCCCCAAATGGCACGTAAAATAGACCTTGAGATCATGATCTCCTTACCCTCCTGTCCTTTTTTGGTTCCCCCTTATATGCCATTGGCTTACTTACTGATTGCACTGTAGACATTGCTGGCCTGTAAGCTTCATGATTTTTTTTTTCTCATTTTAATTTTTTACTTATGTGAGGTTAAATATTTTCCTCCAGCTTTACTGAGGTGTGATTGACAAATAAAAATTGTATCTATTTATGGTGTACAATATCATGTTTTGATGTATGTATACATTTTAAAATGGTTACCACAATTGAGCTAATTATTATATCTGTNCTACGTTCTGGTAAAATTAATTTTCTCTTTTCCCCTTACCCATTAATAACTTTATTTAGCATTAAAAGATTAAAATTTTCTAAAATAGAATTCCATGTCTAAGAAGGTGGCATATATTCCTATGTTCTTTAGAGGTCCATTCACTAGAAGTGAGGCAAGAAACTACAGACTGCAGGCTGCTAAGAGCACAAGTATCATTTAATGGATACCCTGAAACTGTCATAATCACCACCACAACCAGGCTCTAAACAATTCTGGGTGTGGGATAGACCCACTTCTGCAAGCATTGTGGCACTGTGCCTGTGTCTCTGTGACAGCAATTCTCACAATGCTTTATGAGAAGAGCTAGGAAGGGGCAGATTCAGCATCTGTACCCAGGACCTCTAACCCCAGATGTGTCATCCCAGCTGTTCTATATGCATAGAGCCACTTTCAGTTGGTAAACAAAGGGAACCCATGATTTGATCAGTAGCCTCATTCTTGAGAGAAATCATTATTTTTCCAACTTAGTTCACTCTTGC
>NW_007727275.1:477497-480126 GCF_000696425.1 Galeopterus variegatus | reverse complement strand
GTTTTGATGTATGTATACATTTTAAAATGGTTACCACAATTGAGCTAATTATTATATCTGTCACCTCACCTAGTTTTTAAAATTTTTTAAATGTGGTAAGAACACTTGAGATCTACTCTCTTAGCAAATTTCAATACAATACATTATTGTTAACTATAGTCACCATGCTGTACATTAGGTCTCGAGAACTTACTCATCTTATAACTGAAAGTTTGTACCCTTTGACCAACATCTCCCCTTCCCCCAACTCCTCAGCCCCTGGTAACCACCATTCCACTCTCTGTTTATATGAATTTGACATTTATTTTTTAGATGCCACATATACATGAGATCATGCAGTACTTGTCTTTCTCTGTTTGGCTTATTTCACTTAGCATAATGCGCTCTAGGTTCATCCATGTTGTTGCAAATGGCAGGATTTCCTTGTGTGTGTGTGAGTGTACCATAGTTTCTTCGTCTATTCTTCAGTTGATAGGCACTTAATTTGTTTCCATATCTTGGCTACTTTAAACAATGCTGTAATGAATCTGGGATATCTTTTTGAGATAGTAATTTTATCTTTTGGATATACACTCACAAATGGGATTGCTGGATCATATATGGTAGTTCTGTTTTTAAATTTTTGAGGAAACTCCATATTGTTTTCCATAATGGCTGTACCAATGCACACTCCCACCAATAGTGTATAAGCATTGTCTTTTCTTTAATCCTCAGTGACACTTGTTATCTTTTGATTTTTTGGTAATAGCCATCCTAAGAAGTGTGAGGTGATGTCATTGTGGTTTTTAATTTTGCATTTCCCTAATGACTAGTGATATTGAGCATCTTTTCATATATCTATCAGTCATTTGTATGTCTTATTTGGAAAAATGTCTATTCAGGTCCTTTGTGCATTTTAAAATCAGGTTATTTGTTTTTTGCTATTGAGTTGTATGAGTTCCTTTTTATTCTAGATATTAACCCCTTATTAGATACATGATTTGCAAATATTTTCTCCCATTCTATAGGCTGCCTTTTCATTTTGTCAATTATTTCCTTTGCTGTGCTTTTTAGGTTTTCGTAGTTACACTCATTTATTTTAGCCTGTTCCCTGTGCTTTTGTTGTCAAATCCAAAAGCCATTGCCAAGATCAATGTTATGAAGCTTTCCCCTATGTTTTCTTCTAGGAGTTTTTGGGGTTTCAGGTCTTCTGTTTAAGACTGTAATCCATTTTGAGTTGATTTTTGTGTATGGTGTAAGGTAAGGGTCCAATTACATTCTTATGCATGTGGAAATTCAGTTTTCCCAGCACTGTTTGTTGAAAAGACTATTCTTTCCCAATTCATGAGTATTCTTGGTGCTTTTGTGGAGATTTAGTGACCGTATATGCATGGGTTTATTTCTCAGCTCTCTGTTCTGTTCCATTGGCCAGTGTGTGTGCCAGTACCACACAGTTTGGATTACTGTAACTTCGTAATATAATTTGAAATCAGGAAATGTGATGCCTCCAGCCTTCTTCTTGCTCAAGATTACTTTAGCTATTTTTTTTGTGGTTCCATATGAATTTGAGGATTGTTTTTTCTATTTTTCTAAAAAATGCCATTGAGATTTTGATAGTGATTGCATTGAGTCTATAGATTGCTTTGGGCAGTACGGATGTTTTAACAATATTAATTCTTCCCATACATGAACATGGGATATCTTTATAGCTTTCCATGTGTCTTCTTTCTTTCACCAATGTTTTATAGTTTTCAGTATATAGATCTTTTACCTTTTTAATTAAGTTATTTCTAAGTATTTTATTCTTTTTGATGCTATTATAAATGGTGTTATTTTCTTAATTTCTTTTTGGATAGTTTATTAATGTATAGAGATGCAACTTATTTTTGTATGTTGATTCTGTATCCTGTAATTTATTGAATTCATTTATTTGTTTTAACAGTTTTTTGGTGGAGTCTTTAGGGTTTTCTATATAAGATTTTGTCACTTACAAATAAAGACACTTTTACGTTTTCCTTTCCAATTTGGATGCCTTTTGTTTCTTTTTCTTGCTTAATTCACTTGTCTAGAACTTCATGTTCTTTGTTGAAGTGGCAAGATGGACACCTTTGTCTTGTTCCTGATCTTAGAGGAAAATCTTTCAGCTTTTTACCATTGAGTATGATGTTAGCTTTGGGCTTGTCATATATGGCCTTTATTATGTTGAGGTTTATTCCTTCTATGCCTAATTTGTTGAGATTTTTTTATTATGAAAGGATGTCGAATTTTTTCAAATGCCTCCTCAGCATCTATTTAGATGATTATATGATTTTTATTCTTAATTTTGTTAATACGGTACATCATGTTTATTGATTTACATATGTAGAACTCTTTTTGCATCCCCCAAATAAGTCCCATTTGCTCATTGTGTGTGATCCTTTGATTGTGCTGTTTAGTTCAGTTTGCTAGTATTTTGTTGAAGAATTTTGTATCTACATTTATCAGGGATATTGGCCTGCAATTTTCTTTTTTTGTAGTGTTCTTGTCTGGCTTTAGTATTAGTGTAATGCTGGCCTTGTAAAGTGAGTTTGGAAGTGTTCTTTCCTCTTCAATTTTTTGGAAGAGTGTGAGAAGAATTGGCATTAGTTCTTCTTTGGGAAGAAGAAAGTTG
>NW_007727275.1:472415-477300 GCF_000696425.1 Galeopterus variegatus | reverse complement strand
TACATATGTAGAACTCTTTTTGCATCCCCCAAATAAGTCCCATTTGCTCATTGTGTGTGATCCTTTGATTGTGCTGTTTAGTTCAGTTTGCTAGTATTTTGTTGAAGAATTTTGTATCTACATTTATCAGGGATATTGGCCTGTAATTTTCTTTTTTTGTAGTGTTCTTGTCTGGCTTTAGTATTAGTGTAATGCTGGCCTTGTAAAGTGAGTTTGGAAGTGTTCTTTCCTCTTCAATTTTTTGGAAGAGTGTGAGAAGAATTGGCATTAGTTCTTCTTTGGGAAGAAGAAAGTTGGGAAGTTTTGATTACTGATTTAGTCTCTTTACTAGTTATAAATTGCTCAGATTTTGTATTTCTTCATCATTCAGTTTTGGTAGGTTGTAAGTTTGCAGGAATGTATGTAATTCTAGATTATTCAATTTGTTGGTGTATAATTTTTCATAATAGTCTCTTATGATCTTTTGTATTTCTGTGATGTCAGTTATAATAGCTGCTCTTTCATGTATAATTTTATTTGAGTCTTCTTTCTTTTTTTCTTAGTATTCTTAATGAACTGAAATAGATATTAAAATACTCTTGGTTCAGGCTATGGAGATCAGAAATCTGCCCACCTTTCCATCTTCACCATTGCATTTGTTTCAGAAAGACAGAGATACCGAGGCTCAGATTCTTAAAACAAGGAGTGCTATTTCTGGTATTGTAGAAATTTCAACATTATTTTTATATTTGAGGGAAAAAAACAACAACAAAAGACAAACTGGAGTGCCTTTTAGAGCCTAACTACTCAAACTATGGTGTTTGGGTCAGCAGCAGCAGCATCACCTGGGTGCTTATTAGAAGCAACAAACCAAACCTACTGAATCAGAATCTGCATTTTAATAAGATCTCTAGGTGATTTGTGTGTACTTTAACATTTGAGATATGGGGTTACTAACAGTAGCAATGCTTTAGAATTTTTTGCTTGTAGAAATTCTTGGAGTTATGCTTTCCTAATTAGGGTTGCTGATATACTTCTCTAACAAGGGAAAAACGACAGTAGGACTTTTCTTCTTATTATTTTTGCATTGCCTATACTAACAGTAGCAATGCTTTAGAATTTTTTGCTTGTAGAAATTCTTGGAGTTATGCTTTCCTAGTTAGGGTTGCTGATATACTTCTCTAACAAGGGAAAAACGACAGTAGGACTTTTTTTCTTATTATTTTTGCATTGCCTATATAAGAACTTATAGAACTTTGGTGCACTTTAGCATATTAAAAACTTTATTTATTTATTTTAAATGCTTGGTCCCTTCCTTTACAATCTTAGGCTATTGGGTAGCTAGGACATCCATATGTTTAACAAGCTTCCCAGGTGATTCAAGTAGATACTAAAACTTGATAAGTCTAACTTTATATGCATTGTACATAAACATATCAGTATAAATATGTACAATGAAATATTTATAAAACATACTTATGAAACATACCAGTTTGTTTTAATGATTATATAACATGATAATAACATGCATTTAATGCCCTTTTCGTATCTTCTACTTTAATGGCTGCCAATCTATAGAGTATAATAAAATTAGGGAATTAACTTTAGCCCAAGAATTCTGAATGAATTGATATTATGCAGAAATATTGAGAATGTTTTTGGTAGAGGAGCATAATAACTTAATTTTGAGATTTTTGGGGAAGAAGTTAGTCAATATTTATTACTCTGTGTTGCCATAAAACAGCACATCCTGGTGATGAGTCACCAAAAATACCTCTCACTGATATTTTTGGACCTTTATAGCTCTTTGTGTGGAGGGCCAGCCTAATTTGAAAAATGACAGTGATGCTTTTGGACTGATTGTATTTCATTGAGATATAATGTATATACAATAAATTATTACAGTTTCAGAGCATCCAGTTTATGACCTTACGCAAGTTTGTATACCTGAATGCTGATGTTGCAAATGCAAGATATTTCTATCACCCAGCAAGTGTATTTGTGCCACTTTCCAGTCAGCTTCTCTCATAAAAGGCAACTGTTTCTTGATTTCTACCACTGTACATTAGTTTTGCACATTCTGGCACTTTGTATAACTGGAACCATACTGTATGTATTCTTTTGTGTCTGCCTTCTTTCATTAACTAGAGTGTATTTAAAATTTATTTGGTTTTACAGTAGTAGTTCACTATTTTTTAATTGCTGAGTAGTATTCCATTGCATGAATATACCACACAACTTGTATATCACTTCTCCTGTTGATAGCATTTGAGTTTTTTTTTGGTTTGGGACTATTGTGAATAGGACTACTACAAACATTGTTGAAGTGTTTTTGTGGATACCCAATTTCATTTTCCCAGGGTACACATCTGGCAGAAAGAATTGCTGGTCATAACTTAACTTTATAAGATACTGTACCTAACAGTTCTCTAAAGCGATGACATCACTTTTCACTCTCACCAATGATATATGAGTTCCAGTTTCACCACACATCCTCCAAAACATTTGGAATTGTCAGTCCTTTAATTTTAGCCATTTTTGTAGGTGTGAAATGATATCTTATTGTGGTTTTAATATACATTTCTCTGATGACTAATCATGAGTACCACATCATGTGCTTATTGGTCATTTTTGTGACTTCTTTTGTAATGTGTCTGTTCAAGACCATTTACCCATTTTAAAAAATTGAGTTGTTTTTCTTTTTATTGTCAATTTGTAGGATTTTAAAAAATATATGAAAATATTTCAAAAAGTTCATGTAAAGATTTGTATTATCTTTTGACTCTATTTTTCAATGAACTTTTTGAGATACCTGCATATATATAATGGATATGAGTCTTTTTGTCAGAAGTATTTAATCTAAGTATTGGCTTGCATTCTTAATGGTGTTTTTTGAGGAACGGAAATGTCTAATTTTGATGAAATCTCATGTACTCCTTTTAAAATTGTTTTTGTGTCCTAAGAAATATTTGCCTAATCCTAAGGTCGTGAAGATATTCTTTATGTTTTCTTCTGAGAAGACTTATAGTTTTAGCTTTTACAATGAGATCTATGCTCCATCTAATTTTTGTGTATGGAATGAAGTAGGGGTCAAGGTTCATTTTATTTCGTATGTTTATCCAGTTGATACATCAATGTTTTATTGAGAAGATTTTCCTATCCTATTTAGTTAGTTATCTTGACACCTTTGTTGACAATTAATTGACCATGTAAGTGCAAGTCTATTACTGAACTCTGTGTTCCATTCTATGCCTATTCTTATACCAATAATACATTTTCTTGATTACTGCAGCTTTATGAGTAAGTCAGTATCAGATAATGTAAATTCTCCAACTTAGTTTTTCTTAATCAAGATTGTTCTTTATTCAACTTTGTTCTAATTCAAAATCATTTACATTTTACATAAATTTTAGAATGTTTGTTAATTTAAAAATCTGCTATAATTTAAAATGAGATTGTATTGAATCTATAGATCAATTTGGGGAGGATGGGCATGTTAACAATATTGGGTCTTTTGATCCATAAATATGGATTTCTCCATTTATTTGGTTTCTTTAATTTCTCTCAACAATGTTTCAGTACAGAAGTCTTTCACATTTTTATTAGCTTTATTTCTAGGTTTGTGATGCTTTTAATACAACTAATAATAGTAATAAATTCCCCCCCCCAAAAAAAATTTGTTGCTAGTATATAAATATACTTAAAACAAACAAACAATTAACCTTGTGTCTTGTGACCATGCTAAATTCACTTTTTATTTCTACGAGTGTTTTGGTAGATTCCAAAGGGCTCTCTAATTTATTCGAATTGTCTGTAAATATGATAGTTTCATTTTTTACTTTATAATCTTTACATAGTTTATTTCTCATTTTTGCCTATGGCACTAGCTAGGACTCCCTGTACATTTTTGAATATAAGTGGTATAAGAGTGTATTCTTCATTACTTATTGATTTTTTGGGGGAAGCATTCAATATTTCACCCCTCAATATAATGTTAACCATAGATTTTTCATAGATGACATTCATCAGGTTAAGTTCCTATTCTTAATTTGCTGAGAGTTTTATCATGAATGAGTGTTAAATTTTGTTAAATGTTTTTGCTGCATAAATTAAGATGATAACGCATTCATCAGGTTAAGTTCCTATTCTTAATTTGCTGAGAGTTTTATCATGAATGAGTGTTAAGTTTTGTTAAATGTTTTTGCTGCATAAATTAAGATGATAACATGATTTTTCTTTTTTAGTCTCTTAATGTTGTAAATTATATGTTGAGTTTTGAATGTTAAACCAATCTTATATCTCTCTTATAAATATAACTTGGTCATGGTCTATTTTATATATTGCTGGATTTGATCTGCTAATATTTTGCTATGAATTTTTACTTTTTATTTATGAAGGATAATGAACTATAGTTTTCTTACGGTATCTTTGTCTAGTTTTTTTTTTTTTTGTCTTTTTCCATGTCCGGCAACGGATCGCAACCCTCAGTGTTGCCCCCATACCGGACCGGGGACCGGCAACGGGATTGCAACCCTCGGTGTTGCTCCCGCGCCTCGCTCAGCCAGTGAGCGGGAACCGGTCTGTATGTGGGATCCGAACCCTTGGCGGGAGCGCTGCTGCACTTCCCAAGTGGCGCACTATAGCAGTGCGCCACCGGGCCGGCCCTTTGTCTAGTTTTTTTTTTTTTTTGTCTTTTTCCATGTCCGGCAACGGATCGCAACCCTCAGTGTTGCCCCCATACCGGACCGGGGACCGGCAACGGGATTGCAACCCTCGGTGTTGCTCCCGCGCCTCGCTCAGCCAGTGAGCGGGAACCGGTCTGTATGTGGGATCCGAACCCTTGGCGGGAGCGCTGCTGCACTTCCCAAGTGGCGCACTATAGCAGTGCGCCACCGGGCCGGCCCGG
>NW_007727275.1:455157-471722 GCF_000696425.1 Galeopterus variegatus | reverse complement strand
GGACCGGGACCGGCAACGGGATCACAGCCCTCGGCGTTGCTCCCGCGCCTCGCTCAGCCAGTGAGCAGGAACCGGTCTGTATGTGGGATCCGAACCCTTGGCGGGAGCGCTGCTGCACTTCCCAAGTGGCGCACTATAGCAGTGCGCCACCAGGCCAGCCCCAAATTTCCATATTTTTGTGCACGTTATTTATGTTATTCATGAGATCCTTTAACATATTTATCATAGCCATTTTACAAACACTGTTTGATACTTCTGATATTTAGATAATCTCTGGATCTGCTTATACTGAGTGTTTTTCTCTTGATCAGAAAAAATTTTCTTGCTTCCATATCTTGGGAGAACTCTGAGATATTTCTTTCAGCTTGTCAGTATTGTTTCCAGCTTTCTGGGTTGCTGGAGAGTTCTGTTTTTCTTTTTAGTTCTTCCTTTGGCTTTCTGATTTTTCAGATCTATTTCTCCACTGCAGGGAAAGTCTGGAGTGCCCTGGAGGGATTTCTCCAAGCTCTGTTTCACCTAGTCCAGCCTTCAGCAAGCCACTGTTTTGTATTTGAGGAGGCCTCTGGGTAACCCAACAGGGGAGGAAGGGAGAGGGTCTCTCTAGGCTGTTATATATGACTTCCAACTTTCTATGTACTACTTGTGTACTCCATACATCTAGTTAAGGCTCATTGGGAAGAACTGCTGGGTGAGGGCATACTCTGTGACTGAGGCTCCTCAGGAGTCTAATCTGTCACACCAGCTTTGAGTGATCTCTCATGTGCTATGCCGGATTCCTTCTCAAGAGGATTACCTTTCTGCCAGGGATGAAAACAGCCCTGAATCCCTTCCATCCTATAAAAGGTTAATTGCTTCTGGAATTTAGTTCATGTAGGTTTATTTAAATCTCCTTTCTGGGAATAAAAATACTATGGATTTGTAGTTTATCTGGTATGTTCTCATAGCGTGAGTAACGATCTCCTGCAACTTTCCATGTTCTAATCAGAAATAAGTCCTTGGGCTGATTTTTAGAAAGTGTATTGAAGTCATATACCTGAATGTTTATGAATCAAATCAAATAGATCTTAATGTTTACAATGACACCTCATTTTTAAAATTAAATCCTATCACTCAGATTTATCATATAAATATTTTCACTAGATACCCTTTGAGTGTTTCTTAAATGCAAATCCATATTTAAAAGAATGTTTGCTGCTATTCTGATATTTAAAAGAATGTGATGAGTCTCTACAGGCTATGCCAAAAGGAGGAATTCTAGTAAATATTTCGAGCAAAATTCAAAGTTTTAGAAAAAGTGTATACTTTTCCAGGATAACTATGAATTAAAAGTCTTATCGTGGTCTTCCTCAACTCCTATTCATTGTCCTCTTACATTAATATATTGAAAATTTGCCTACTTTAGACATATCTAAATTCATTCTAAGGATAATCATAAAATTAACTATACTCCAACTGGGTATCATCATTTAAAAATTTAAATGTATAATGGCTAGGTATTTGTCTTTATGTAATATATTTAACTTTCATTTTTTTCATTTTCTTTTTAGGATTTCTAAAACCAATTTATTAGAACGAAAACAGAAACATGGCTCACTATATTACATTTATTTGGGTAGTTTTGGTCCTGCTTCTCCAGAAGTCTGTATTAGCTGAAGATGGGGAAATAAGATCAAGTAAGTACTATCCGCATTGTCCCTTAACTGATAGGAAAAGTTTTCCTTAGAAGTAATTTTGAGATGATTCAATAGCAGTAGTTTATTCTGTTAACCCCTCAGGCTTTGGAATAAACAGTTTGGTACTAAGTCCATATTTAGCCAGTTTTGAACTGTGCGATATGGATAAAGAAAATAACTGCCTCGTAGGTTGGTTATCAGGACTGAATGAAATACTGCATGTAAATGGCCTAGTGCAGGGACATCTCAGTAAATGCTGACTACTGTTTTGATTGCCTGCAGGAAAGGTTGCATTAGAGATAGGAAGCTGTATTCACTGTACTTTTGTTGCCCAGGCCATACTTATTTTTAAAAGTTTGCTTATTTTCGTATTTTAAAACTCATAAAGATCCTACTATAATAAATTAACTGGTTTCTATGATACTTAATCAGATGGTTTGACAATTTGATTCAACTTGGCTTAAAATTTATTAAAACGATAATATTTAATATTTGCATAGTACTTTTATAGTTTAATCCACCCAAACACTCTGCAAGGTAAATACCCTTATCTCTGTTTTTTGAGTGGGAAAAGAGACTCACAAAATTTGAGGGGCTCACCTAGTGTCATACAGCTTGTGAGAACAGGAACTAGTATTTGAATTGTGCTTTTGACCTTCAGTTCCATTCCTTGTCTATGACACTGTTCATCTCTCTAAGGAGGAAGTGTCTTGGAGAGGTATTATTTCTGGGCTTACAAAGGGCAATACTTTTGGACCCATGCTCTTGGCTAATCTTTCTGTTATGAAATATATGCTCTGTGGCTTTGTGACAGTGAGAAGTGTAGGAAGGGCCAAAAATAACCCTGTAAGAGCCATAACCACTGAATCAGGTGGCACACAAACATTAGCGGGTACAGACAACAATGCGTCTCAGTATTTAAGAAGGACCAACATTGCAGAGCTCTGCAAACAAAATTTTCTGTTTTTTTACCTCCCTTCCCTGATCCCCCAATCCCCCCACTGCCAAACTCCAATAAAAGCATAACCCTTTAATCCCACCCAGTTCAGCTTCCAAAAATAACAGAAGAATTGCATTCCCTTGGGTTAGCAAATTTGCCTCTGGGAAGAATTCTATTTCTGTTGTCCCTGCCCCTGAACTCTGGCAGAGGTTGTTGGAATTGTGTCCCTCCCACTCTTCAGAGGATACTACCACCTTACCAGTAATGTCATAATCACAGTTAAGTTTTTGTAGCAGTAGTGCTTGTTTTTGCTGGCACCTCTGATGGGTGGGTTAAGATAATCATAAAATTGGGGCCTCTCATGTGAGCCTTGTCAACATCCCAGATGTGTACATGGACGGAGATAGTGCTCAACCAAACTGTTTTTTCTTTTAGTCTATGTCTGTCTTTCATCTTGGGTTAGAATGTTCTCCTCTTCACCTGGCTGAAGCTCTCCTTTCTGATCTCTGATTACCTGTCAGTCTTCCCATAATCCTTCTCTGACCTCCCACAGGTAATTTGCTACCTGCTCCTAAATGTTCTCATAGTATTTTGTACTTTCCTTGACCAGTCATTTGTCTGTCTTACTAGGCTATGAGCTTTTTGAGATATCTTATGTATCTTTGAACCCAATATTTAGCATGAGGTTAGGCACAGAGTAGATATTCAATATATATACACTAAAAAAATGAAAAAGGATTAGAAACATGCTATGTGTTCTGTAGAAAAGAGAGTGAAGAAGTTTTTTTTCTTTTTCTTTCCACAACTGGTTATAACTTGTTTAGATGTAACTTGCACCAAAGAAAGTCCTTTCTTTCCCAGTAGAACTCTAACATGTGTTGACCACATGTGTTTCCTGGTGTCTTGAAACAAGAATCTTTATCTTTACAGAGAAAGAAATAGCTTTATATTCTTGAATATAGACTCACATTCACAAGCTGATGTTTTGATTACACTATTGGCTGAAGATGATCAGACCTTTTGAAACTCATCTTGGATGTAATGAAAGAGTTGACTACTTTGGTGATCTTGGTTTATTTAACTTTTATCAACTATGTCAAAGAGTATGGAATTTGGGGGCTAGTTAAGTACTGAAGCTGGCAAAAAAATTTGTTTTTATTTTTCTCTCTATTTGTTGGTTTGAGTTTTTTGTAAATATTTCAGTTTAGTATTAAACTAAACATATTTCATTGATAAAAATAAGCAGTAATATTAGTGTATGGCTGAAAATCATACATATTTAAAATATCCTTTTTACTTAACAGATGAGCTCTGATGGTTTTCTTTTTCACTTAGGTTGCCGTACTGCTCCAACAGATTTAGTTTTCATCTTAGATGGCTCTTACAGTGTTGGCCCGGAAAACTTTGAAATAGTGAAAAAGTGGCTTGTCAATATCACAAAAAACTTTGACATAGGACCGAAGTTTATTCAAGTAGGAGTGGTCCAGTACAGTGACTACCCTGTGCTGGAGATTCCCCTTGGAAGCTATGATTCTGGAGAGAATCTGATGGCAGCTATGAAATCCATACACTACTTAGGAGGAAACACAAGGACTGGAAAGGCCATCCAGTTTGCACTTGATTACCTTTTTGCCAAGTCTTCACGATTTCTGACTAAGATAGCAGTGGTACTTACGGATGGTAAATCCCAAGACGAAGTGAAGGATGCAGCAGAAGCAGCAAGAGACAGTAACATAATATTATTTGCTATTGGTGTTGGTTCAGAAACAGAAGATGCGGAACTTAGAGCTATTGCCAACAAGCCTTCATCTACTTATGTGTTTTATGTGGAAGACTATATTGCAATATCCAAAATAAGGGAAGTGATGAAGCAGAAACTTTGTGAAGGTAAGCCTTAATATAATTTGGAAACAATTAAAAATTGTACTTTTTACATTTGGTATAACCTGTTCACTAACACTGGTATAGACAATTATATTTAACATCAATTTATGTTAGAATTAAGGTGAGCACAAATTTTGTGTTTTACTTATTCTGGATCACTTACGTGTTTGGAAACAGTTACTTATAACATCTACATAAGGAACATATAATATTTTGTTATGTTTTTTATTTTTCCTTTCAATTACAACATGTCTATTGTGGAGATGGTAGAAATAAAGACATAAAGAATAAATATATACATATTAGCCACACATAATCATATCATTCCTCTTAATGACTTTTTCCATATTTTTTATTCCAGTCTCTTTTCCTTTTTCCCAGTTTGTCCTAGAGTTTACTTATCTGCCAATATCAGGATACTATTTTATATATAATTTCATACTCTTTTTTTATGTTATTATATACTCTATTGTATATGTAATTTTCATACTTTATTACCATGATAAAAGACAGTCTTCTACTGTAATTTATTTTAAAATTTCCCTGTTTTTGTACATTTAGTTTATTTCTACCTTTTGCTAATCTAAATAACAATAGTGATTATTCCTGTACATAATTCTTAATGGGAATCTCTCATTATTTCTAAGGAAAAAAGGGTCAAATTACTGACATTTTTAAAGGTCTGGAAAAATGTTAAAAATTACACTTAAGAAAGGCTTAATAGCCTTTCAAAGAACATTTGAAAATAAAGTACTTAACAATCTATTAATTATGTTTATATCATTTCATAAAATTTAACTTCATGTTCATGATAACTGTATGGTATGGGAAAGTTCCAATATTTGATAAACATTAATCCTATTAGGGCATAGACATGCTTATATTCAGATTATTTTGGGGGAGAGTAATTTGTTTGTATCTTTTATTTCAGTATTCTAGGTATTTAATATAACACATACTTGAAAAAGAAATATTCATATAAAATGAAAAGGCTTTTTCCCCTAGTTTGCCTACACAAATTCCAAAAGTAGGTTGGTTCACATTCGATAGAAAAATCTCTGTATGTTTGTGGGTTAGGAAACAAATTATATCATTAATTTCTCTATTTTCTTCATATTTGTTTGGGAGGTATGGTAGAGAAAAACATATTAAAGATTTTCTTTAGAATATTTACTTAAGAGAGTATAGAAAATTAAACATCTTTCCCCAAACTTTAAAGAAATGCACCTTAACAAGTAAAATTGTCATCATACTTTATTTATGAGTCTCTAACAGTAAGACTGTGTGTTGACTTCTGTCATCCTGAACAGGCCAGAAGGATTTAGGTTTTTAATATGTTGTCAGATTCATTAGAATTGTTTGATTTTGAAGCCAGATATATTTTATTATTAAAATTAAGTTTTCCTGGAGAAATTTCACTTATTATTAGTTTTTGCCCTAAAACATGAATTTAACTGATTAAATATGTCTGTTCAGTATTTGCTTGAAAAACTTTTTCTGTAGATATGTATTTTGGTAAATACATTCCATTTCAAAAACTCTAATTGCACATGAAAGAGTAGCTGTGCTTAAAAGGGTGTGCTTGTAAGAAATTCTCTCAGCTAAAATTAAATTTGAAATTTTGCCAAATATTTCTTTTTCCATACTCAATAAAAGAATGTAAGTAATGTCTGTGTCTATTCAGTTTACATATATGCTGCACAATAGCTGTCTTTTAAAATGTAGTTTTTGATGTTGTACTTATAGAATACATGTGTTTTGTGCACTTGAATTTTTATCCTGTACTAGACTAATTAATGCACTACACTAATGCATTGTTGTATTACAGCAGCCTCAAATCATGTAATTTGTATTTGAATCATTTGACAAATTCACATGCTTTTTTTGACAAATAGTTAACTTCTGCTGTGAGGTGCTTAACATATAGGATTACTGCTTCCTAATACTATTTGTTTTATACTCTGCTGCAGTTGATTCATAATGGACAGAATATTATTTACATGTTTGTTGCCACACAGTTTATTTCATCTTCATGGACCTACTGTTTCCATGGAGGAGCTGTCTCCAATACTTTCCTTATGTCAGGGCCACCAATTTTGTGATGGGCCATGGTTTGTTTATCTGTGTGAGAGGCTATTACTACCACCACTCCTACGTCGTCCCCCACATGCTGCACCCTCACATAAAACACATAATATGAGATCTATCCTCTTAACAAAATTTTAAGTGTCTAGTATTGTAAAGTGTAAGTACAAGGTTGGACAGCAGATCCTTAGAACTTTTTCATCTTGTTTGACTGAAATTTTATACCCATTGAGCAATTCCCCATTTTCCCCCTCCCCAGCCACTGGCAACCGCCATTCTACTTTCTGTTTCTATGAGTTCGATCACTTTAAATGCCTAATGTCCTCAAGGTTTATCCATGTGGTAATAATACCTGACAGCCTTTCCTTGTTTTTATGATTGAATAATATTTAATTATATGTGTATACCACAATTTTCTTGTCCATTCATCCATCCATGGACATTTAGGTTGTTTCCACCTCTTGGCTATGGTTTTTATTCAATACTGCAGTGGACATGGGAGTTCAATATCTCTTTGAGATCCTGTTTTCAATTCTTTTAAATATATACCCAGAAGTACGATTGCTGTGTCGTATGGTAGTTTTACTTCTATTTTTTTGTTTGTTTGTTTTTTTGTGTGACCGGTAAGGGGATTAGAACCCGTGGCTTGGTGTCGCCTGCACCACGCTCAGCTGGTGAGCACACTGGCCATCCCTATATAGGATCCAAACCCGCGAGCGCTGCTGTGCTCCCAGTGCCTCACTCTCCCTAGTGAGCCACGGGGTCGGCCCTTTACTTCTAATTTTATGAGGAATCTCTGTACTGTTTTCTGTAGTGGCTGAAACATTTTCCATTTTCACCAATAGTGCACAAGGGTTCCAATTTGTTCTCTTTCTCTCCAACACTTGCTGTTTTCTTTCTCTATATTCTTTCTTCCATGAGCATGAGATGCTTTCCATTTATTTGTGTCTTTTTTAACTTAACTTCTTTCATCAATGTCTTACAGTTTTTAGTGTATGAGTCTTTCATCTCCTTGGTTAAGTTTATTTCTAAGTTTTATTCTTTTTGATGCTGTTGTAAACAGAACTATTTTCTTAATTTCCTTTTCAAATTGTTTGTTTTTAGTGTACTAAAACAGAACTGATTTTTGTATGTTGATTTTTTTTTTTAATCTTGTGACTGGAATTGCTTTTTTTGTTTAATAGGTTTCCTTTTGTATGGAATCTTTTGTGTGTAATTTTTAGGGTTTTCTAGATGTACGATCATGTCATCTATGAACAGAACTAATTTTACTTCTTCCTTTTCTGATTTGGATTCTTTTATTTCTTTTCCTTGCCTAATTGCTCTGGCTAGTACAATGTCCAATGGAAGTGGTGAGAGTGTGGACATCCTTGTCTTGTTTTTGATCTTACATAAAAACCATTCAGCTTTTCACTGTTGAGTATGATGTTAGCTGTGAGTTTTTCATACATATGGCCTTTATCATGTTAAGGTAATTTCCTTTTATTCCTATTTGTTAAGTGTTTTTTTTTTTTTTATCATAAAAGGCTGTTGAATTTTTTCAAGTGCTTTTTCTCTATCTGTTGAGATGATCATGTATTTTAATTCTTAGTTCTCTTAATGGCATGTATCATATTAACTGATTTTTGTATATTGAACCATTTTTCATCCCAGGAATGAATGCCCCTTGGTCATGGTGTGTGATCCTTTTGATGTGTTATTGAATTCAGTTTGTTGAGGATTTTGCATCTGTGTTCATCAGGAATATTGCCCTGTAGTTTTCATTTTTTTGTAGTGTCTTTTTTCTGGCTTTGGTATCAGGATAATGCTGGCCTTATAAAGGGAGTTTGGAAGTGTTCTTTCCTCTTCAATTTTTTGGAAGAGTGTGAGAAGGATTGGTATTAATTCTTCACGTGTTTGGTAGAATTCACTAGGGAAGCCACCTGGAGCTGATCTTTTCTCTGTTGGGAGGTTTTGATTACTGATTCAATCTTTTTACTTGTTATACGTCTGTTCAGATATTCTATTTTTTTTCTTATTTCAGTTTTGGTAGGCTGTATATTTCTAGGGATTTATCTATTTATTCTAGGTTACCAATTCATAGGTATATAGTTATTCATAGTAGTTTCATAATTCTTTTTATTTCCGTGGCATCAATTGTAATGACTCCTCTTTCGCTTCTGATTTTATTTGAGGCTTCTCTCTTTTTTACTTAATCTAGCTAAAGGTTTGTCAATTTTGTTGATCTTTCAAAAAAAGCAACTCAGTTTTATTTTCTATTTTTTAAATTCTTTATTTCATTGTTTCTGCTCTAATCTAAATTATTTCCTTTCTTCAGCTAACTTTGAACTTAGTTTCCTCTTTTTTTAGCTCCTTGAGGTGTAAAGTTAGGTTGTTTACTTGAGATCTTTATTCTTTTCTAATGTAGATATTTACTGATATAAACTTCCCTCTTAGTACTGCTTTTCCTGCATTCCCTAAGTTTTAGTATATCGTGTTTTTGTTTTAGTTTATCTTCAGATATTTTCTAACTTCCCATCTGATGTCTTCTTTAATCCAATGGATGTTAAAGAGTGTATTGTTTAACTTCTACGTATTTGTGAATTTTTCAGTTTTCTTTTTGACATTAATTTCTAGTTTTATTTTATTGCGGATGGAAAATATATTGGTATGATTTCAATCTTCAAAAGTAGGACTTGTTTTGTGATCTAACATATGACCTACCCTGGAGAATGTTCTATATGCACTTGAGAAGAATGTGTTCTGCTGCTGTTGGGTAGAATATTATTTATATTTTATATATCTCTATCTCTATCTATCTATCTATCTATCCATCCATCCATCTATCTGTAGGTCCATTTGGTCTTCAGTGTTATTCAAGTCTTCTATTTCCTTATTGATTCTCTTTTTAAATGTTCTAATTATTATTGAAAGTGGGGTATGAAATTCCCTACTATTACTGTGTTGCTGCCTATTTCCCCCTTCAGTTCAATTTGCATTTCAGTAGAAGTCCCAAGTGTAAGGTGCAGTTATCAGAAGCTATGGCCAAGATGAATAATCACACAGAAGTAATAACTGGCTGCAGGAATGGATAAGACAGTCAAAGAGGAGGTGGGGAATGCAAGGACAGACTGTGAGGAGTGCCCTCATTAAAGGACAGGTTGAGGGAGAGGAGCCCGCAAAGAGAGAATGAAAAACTGGGGGGGAAAAAAAAGAAAGGAAGCTATTAAGATGGTTTTAATCGTGGAAGTTGAGTGAGAATTTCAAGATGGACTAGTTATGGGGTCTAAAGTTGCAATGAAGTAGATAGGGTGAGGAATGCGAGAAGCATTTGGATTCAGAGATTAGGAACTCATTGTGACTTTGAGGGAGTTGTTTCAGTAAATTGACAGAACTACTTTGGGATCTGTAATAGGAACTAAAGTAGGGATTAATGAAAAAAAAATATGTGGGTAGAATATGAGGCCCAGCTTGGGTCAGGATGAATTAGTAAATAATACAGCCAATCTGTGTGGTGTGAATTTTCTCAGCAATGGTTGGGAGCAAGGGAGTAGGAACAAAGAAAATAAAAGATGGTGAAGGGTTTTGTTTATGAATCTTCCACACTTTCTTCCTATAGACATTATTTGATGAAGGCTGGCATCAGATTCGTCTCTTAGTCGTAATAACTTCGTATAGCATACATTATACGAAGTTATACGAAACTTATATTGTCAAGGGCTTGTCGTAACCCCAAAATTTGAATTTTCCATTTATTTAAAGAAACATAATATGTTTGTATTTTGTATGAAAGGCAATGTTTGGATATTCATTGGAAAAAGTAGAATAACAATGGCATGATTCAGAAAATATACAAATTATAGCATATAGACCTTGCTGTCAGTGTTTATAATTAAATCTAGATGCAGTTGTATTATTATCTAGTTAATTATTGCTAGGGAAGGAAAAAACAAGACAACATTCAGGATAATTTTCATTAGTAATGTTTAAAGCTGGTGTAAACAACCCATTCTCCCCCCTGTCTCTGAAATGTTATATATAATAGCTGTCACCTAATTACATATTTTATTCTCATAACCCCTCCATCTTTTTAAGTATCAGTAGGTATGCTAGTGGGATAGAAAATTGGTACAGCCACTTTGAAAAAGTTTTTGGCACTATCTACGAGAGCAAAGTGAACTTCTGTTCTATGAAACAGCAATTCTACTCTTAGACACTCAACTGTGAGAAATAAACTCATATCTCCACCAAGAGACATTCAAGAATACTCATAGCAACTTTATTTATAATAGCCAAAATCTGGAAACAACTCAAAGGACTGCCCACAGGAAAATGAATCAATACATAAAAGTATAAGTCATGCAATGGGATCCAACACAGTAACAGAAAAGAACAAACCACTTTTATGTGCAACACCATGGATGATTTCACAGACACTACGTCAAGTAAAAGAAGTCAAATGCCCCCCAAAATAGAGTATATGCTTCATTTATATTAAGTTCAAAAACAGGTAAAATGAAATTCGTAAGTGGTAATAGATGTTAAGACAGTGGTGGCCTCTATTGGTGGTGGTGGTTACTGTCTGTGAAGGAACGTACGGTAGCTTTTAAGGTGCTAGAAGTGCTCTTTGTCTTGCTTGGGTGCTAGTTATATGAATGTATACATATGTGCGAATCGAGCTGTACACTTGAGATTAGGACATTTTACTGAAAACAGGTGGTACCTTAATAAAAAAAAGTTTTTAAAAATTCAGTAAAAAAGACAAGTTCATTGATTTATGGATTGAAACTGTGTAATGCAGCACTACTAGGAACACTTATTCCCTGCTTCTCATGTTTTCATATGTCAACTAGAATAACTCTTCTGGTCTCTCTTCCCAAACTTTCACTCTTATCACTAAATGAGAAGTCAGTTTTCTGATTAGTGAGTGGGTTTGATAAAAATAGCAGGCCATGGTTGGCAAGGGCCTTCTGCTTTCTTCTCTTGGGATCCACGGGTGTGGGAAGCTGGTGTGTTCTGATTCCCTCTCTAGACCATATGTGAGGTTAGTAGGCAGGCCTGTCTATGAGAAGGGGTAGAAAATAATTTAGCCTGCATTGCTGGGAGGGTGAGGTTGACTATGGTGTGCAGTTTCATGAAACTNTCTATCTATCTATCTATCTATCCATCCATCCATCTATCTGTAGGTCCATTTGGTCTTCAGTGTTATTCAAGTCTTCTATTTCCTTATTGATTCTCTTTTTAAATGTTCTAATTATTATTGAAAGTGGGGTATGAAATTCCCTACTATTACTGTGTTGCTGCCTATTTCCCCCTTCAGTTCAATTTGCATTTCAGTAGAAGTCCCAAGTGTAAGGTGCAGTTATCAGAAGCTATGGCCAAGATGACTGAGATTTCTGTCAGGATGTCCAGTATTTTAGTTCCCATTATTTCATATCATAACACATAGGCGGTTAATTTCTCTGCTCTCGCTTGACGCTGGTTTCTCTCCATCTTCCCCTCCACTCCTGGTATACATATTCATGAATTCCCAAACACTGAAGTGGGGCAGGGGGAAATAAGATATGGGAGATGGGGTGAAATTTGGTGGATATGATAGAACTGGGTAAAATATTTTATAAAACCTCTTCAATTATTCAGGGAATCACTCTGTATCTTATCTGTAGATTAAAAGAATCTGAACCTAATCTGAATTGAAGGCAACTTATATTGTCAAGGGCTTGTCGTAACCCCAAAATTTGAATTTTCCATTTATTTAAAGAAACATAATATGTTTGTATTTTGTATGAAAGGCAATGTTTGGATATTCATTGGAAAAAGTAGAATAACAATGGCATGATTCAGAAAATATACAAATTATAGCATATAGACCTTGCTGTCAGTGTTTATAATTAAATCTAGATGCAGTTGTATTATTATCTAGTTAATTATTGCTAGGGAAGGAAAAAACAAGACAACATTTAGGATAATTTTCATTAGGAATGTTTAAAGCTGGTGTAAACAACCCATTCTCCCCCCTCTCTCTGAAATGTTATATATAATAGAGGTCACCTAATTACTAATTTTATTCTCATAACCCCTCCATCTTTTTAAGTATCAGTAGGTATGCTAGTGAGATTGAAAATTGGTACAGCCACTTTGAAAAAGTTTTTGGCACTATCTACGAGAGCAAAGTGAACTTCTGTTCTATGAAACAGCAATTCTACTCTTAGACACTCAACTGTGAGAAATAAGCTCATATCTCCACCAAGAGACATTCAAGAATACTCATAGCAACTTTATTTATAATAGCCAAAATCTGGAAACAACTCAAAGGACTGCCCACAGGAAAATGAATCAATACATAAAAGTATAAGTCATGCAATGGGATCCAACACAGTAACAGAAAAGAACAAACCACTTTTATGTGCAACACCATGGATGATTTCACAGACACTACGTCAAGTAAAAGAAGTCAAATGCCCCCCAAAATAGAGTATATGCTTCATTTATATTAAGTTCAAAAACAGGTAAAATGAAATTTGTCAGTGGTGATAGATGTTAAGACAGTGGTGGCCTCTATTGGTGGTGGTGGTTACCGTCTGTGAAGGAACATACGGTAGCTTTTAAGGTACTAGAAATGCTCTTTGTCTTGCCTGGGTGCTAGTTATATGAATGTATACATATGTGTGAATCGAGCTGTACACTTGAGATTAGGACATTTTACTGAAAGCAGGTGATACCTTAATAAAAAAAAGTTTTTAAAAATTCAGTAAAAAAGACAAGTTCATTGATTTATGGATTGAAACTGTGTAATGCAGCACTACTAGGAACACTTATTCCCTGCTTCTCATGTTTTCATATGTCAACTAGAATAACTCTTCTGGTCTCTCTTCCCAAACTTTCACTCTTATCACTAAATGAGAAGTCAGTTTTCTGATTAGTGAGTGGGTTTGATAAAAATAGCAGGCCATGGTTGGCAAGGGCCTTCTGCTTTCTTCTCTTGGGATCCACGGGTGTGGGAAGCTGGTGTGTTCTGATTCCCTCTCTAGACCATATGTGAGCTTAGTAGGCAGGCCTGTCTATGAGAAGGGGTAGAAAATAATTTAGCCTGCATTGCTGGGAGGGTGAGGTTGACTATGGTGTGCAGTTTCATGAAACTCACGGGAGCACACATCTAGCCAACGTGTTCTGTTTGCCTGAATCCTGTATGTCCCCACCAGTTAGCTCCAAGCTTACCAGGGGAAGAAGGATGTAATTGATTTGGGTCCCTTCAAAATGCAACATCTTAAGACCTGAAGGGAAAAATAACCCTCCCTTTCCAGGAATACATGTAATTTTATTTATAACAGACCCTTATTATATTCCCCATATTCTATGGTACAAGTTATAACTATACTTTTAGGGCTAATAAAAAGCATAGCATTACTTNGATATATTTGAAAATTATTGAAATAAAGCAATATATCCATAAGCCTAAATTATAGCAGTGGGAATGTAAATATAGAAATGAACTTGAGTCACGTTTAAGAGGCATATTGAATAGAACTTTGGTTTGTTATCGCAATTCGAGGAAAGAGACTTAGGTTTTGAAAAAAGAGAATGCTATTATCCAAGGGAAATAAGGACAGGAAGAAAGTTTGGGAATTAGTTGAAGTTCATTTATGTTACATAATCTGTTAGGCTTATTGTGAGACATCCTGGTAAAATTATTCTATCTAGTTTTAGAATTATAGGGCTTATGTATAGGAGAGAGGTTCAGGCTGTTGCTGTAGATATGGGAATAATCACACAGAAGTAATAACTGGCTGCAGGAATGGATAAGACAGTCAAAGAGGAGGTGGGGAATGCAAGGACAGACTGTGAGGAGTGCCCTCATTAAAGGACAGGTTGAGGGAGAGGAGCCCGCAAAGAGAGAATGAAAAACTGGGGGGGAAAAAAANTTATATTTTTTAGTATTTCCCCCTCAATTTGTCTTTTCTTATTGGAATAGTCCATATTAATCAACTTTTACTGCTTTTGCTTTATAGAATCTGTCTGTCCAACACGAATTCCAGTGGCAGCTCGCGATGAGAAAGGATTTGATATTCTTTTAGGTTTGGGTGTGAAGAAAAAGGTTAAGAAGAGAATCCAGCTTTCACCAACAAAGATAAAAGGATATGAAGTAACATCAAAAGTTGATTTATCAGAATTAACAAGGTAAACATTATATGTGGATACAACTTTTTAAAAATATATATCTATAGATGTGTTGAGAATTTTTTAGGCATATACATGTTCTTCTTTTTCTAGCAATGTTTTCCCAGAAGGCCTCCCTCCATCATATGTATTTGTATCCACTCAGAGATTTAAGGTCAAGAAAATATGGGATTTATGGAGAATATTAACCATCGATGGAAGGCCACAAATAGCAGTTACCTTAAATGGTGTGGACAAAACCTTATTATTTACAACAACCAGCATAATTAATGGCTCACAAGTGGCCATCTTTGCTGACACTCGAGTTAAGGTAAAGATGCCTAGGTATGATTATGATATTCATGGTATGATTATGGTATTAATAGTATGATTATGGTATTCATGGAGGAAACACCATCAGGTTTGTGTGTGTTGGGGGAAGAGAGCTATAATGTTAACATGACTGGAAAGATATGGACTTCATATTTTAATGTTGCTTTATTGAAGAAAAGCAACAGACAAAGGAAAACTGTTTTATAAATAATTTGGGGACAAGGGGTGAGGGGAACTAATGTGAGTACCTGCTAATAGGTGTCAGGCACATTTAATTATAATAACCATCCAACAAAGGAGCTATTGCTCCCATTTTGCTGACAAAGAAACCAATGTTCAAGGATTTTAAGTTCCCCTCAAAGTAACACAGCTAGTAAGTGGTGACATCAGGGACTGAATTTTGATCTGGTTGATTTCAAAGTCTATGTTGGGCTGTTTTATACCACCATGTCCTACAGGATATTGAGATAAAGACATATCTGTTAGAACCTTAAATACCAGATAGATAACATGTACAGAATGTACTTTAATTAGGAGGGCATTTTATTTTCCAAAAAGGAATATATATTTAACAAAATAGATAAACTAAAAAAAGTTTATTTCTAAGTCATGTGTTCAGAATGCAGATACAATGATAAAAGCAATTAAGTTTTGCTTTTATTATAATTATGATAGTTTAAAGATACATTATGTAATTTAGGAAATGTATATGGTTATATATGAAAATTATCATTTATATAATTTCTTGATTCAGTAAGCACATTAAATTAAAAAGATCGTTGTCTTCCATCTTCATTAAAGCTAATATGCTAGGTTTTGTAAGAAATAGTAAATGAATAAGGCATGTTTCTCATCTTCAAGGAGCTTATTTATAATGGCATATTCGAGCAACTGGTGTCAAATAGAAGTGCTAGGTGTTAGTGGAGTGTGGATGGAAAAATGGGTTCTAACACGAAATATGGGAAAATCTTCAGAAATGAGATGGCTTTTGGATTGGAACTGGAAGGATATATAGGATTTTGATGGAGAGAGATATAGGGCATGTTAAGTCAATGGTTCCTTGTTGAATAATCACGTCTGTAGTAAAATGCAGGGTTTCTATTTAGAGAATGAAACACGGTATTTCCTGTATTTGGAATATAAGATGTATGGAAGAAAAAGCTAGCGAGGTATGAGCCCAATTTGTGAGGAGCCTGGAAAGCTGTATGACCTGGTTTGGACTCTACCGAGTAGATGACAGGGTACCATCAAAAAGTCTTGATTATAGGTGTGTCATTGTCAAAGCCATCCTCTCCTTTTCTTCTTTTCTTCCTTTCAAAAACAATACTTTTAACTTTATCCTGGGTTTATGCCACATTCAGGAGATACAGAAATTAATAAGATGGGGCATCTCCTCTAACAAAACTCTAGTGAGAGAAATTAATTCTAGTGGAGGTATGAAGGATGGTTTGGAGATATATTTGAAAATTATTGAAATAAAGCAATATATCCATAAGCCTAAATTATAGCAGTGG
>NW_007727275.1:451953-454455 GCF_000696425.1 Galeopterus variegatus | reverse complement strand
TAGATAGGGTGAGGAATGCGAGAAGCATTTGGATTCAGAGATTAGGAACTCATTGTGACTTTGAGGGAGTTGTTTCAGTAAATTGACAGAACTACTTTGGGATCTGTAATAGGAACTAAAGTAGGGATTAATGAAAAAAAAATATGTGGGTAGAATATGAGGCCCAGCTTGGGTCAGGATGAATTAGTAAATAATACAGCCAGTCTGTGTGGTGTGAATTTTCTCAGCAATGGTTGGGAGCAAGGGAGTAGGAACAAAGAAAATAAAAGATGGTGAAGGGTTTTGTTTATGAATCTTCCACACTTTCTTCCTATAGACATTATTTGATGAAGGCTGGCATCAGATTCGTCTCTTAGTGACGGAGCAAGGTGTCACTCTGTATATCGATGATCAACAAATTGAAAGCAAGCCCCTACATCCAGTTCTAGGGATTTTCATCAGCGGGCAAACCCAAATTGGAAAATATTCCGGGAAAGAAGAAACTGTTCAGGTAGATTAAATAATGTTTTGGTTTTTGCATTGTATAAATGAAACTTTTACTTTCCTTTGTAATAGTATTTACCACATTTAAGTTAATTATGGATTCCCTTAAAAACTAAATCAAAATGTACTCACTTCATTAGTGAAATTACATGTGGGTGTGCATATGTATGAAAATGCAAAATTGGACTTTATTTTATAAGAATACTTATAAAAATATTCACCTGGGTTCAGAGTAGAATTGCACATTTCTAGGAAACATTAATTTCATGTTTCCCAGGAGAAACATAGTTTAAACAATGAATTTGGAAAAGAATATGGTTGGAGTTATAAGTGGGGTCTATAAAAAATCTCTTTGCAGCTGTGAGGGTAAAATTAGATTCATACATATCAAAGACCTTCACCAACAAAATCATTAATTAAAAACTGATTGTGGTATGTTAAGCTCATACCTAAAAAGGTTTTGTTTTGACTTTTTTGATATCTCTATATGCCGGGATACCTGTGTTTAGGTTGAGAAGTGTGTATATAAAAGCTATTTTTAGAAAAAATCTTTTATTTGAAAAGCTATGTTTCTCCCGCTATAAATCCTCTATTTCAGAAGCAGTGTTTCTATTAAGGGCAGACTCTGGCACATTCAAGTGTGTGCTTACACACGTCACTATGTATCAATGCTGTATGTCAAATTCTAGTAAATATTTAAACAGTAACAGGTGCTGGGCTTACTCATCACAAAACACTCCATGCCAGAAACGAAATCTCAGAAACCAACGATGGTTTCTTGAGCCTGCTCTATACAATTAGAAATGTAGAGATTTAGGATAAGCACAAACCTGGGAAAGCTTTTAAGTGTCCTAGGAAATGCTCTCTAGACTAGCTCTTAATACAGGGATACTGAAAAGCTTCCCTGGGTTTCAAAGGAAATCAGAAATTTGCTCTTGGTTCTAGAGAATTTTTCCTTAGGAGCTACGTGCATCACATCTTTGTCATATATGTTAGATATGCAAATTGTGTTTTAGCTAAATGCTCTGATCCATGCCTTACACACTTATCAACTGTAGTGGCTGTTTCTTTTATAAAACAATTAACTTGTGCTTCGACTTCAACTCTATTGGGTTTATGTTCCTAGTTTGATGTCCAAAAGTTGCGAATCTACTGTGACCCAGAACAGAACAACCGGGAGACGGCTTGTGAGATTCCTGGATTTGTAAGTAGGATGGATTATTTTTTTTTCCCAAGTGTTGCTTTAGTACTTTCAAATCAATAAATAAAAAGCAGATAATGTGTGAGTCTTAATTTAACATATAGAGTTAATTTTGTTTTTTATTTCTGATGGAAATAAAGTTACATGGAGCAAAACAGGTTTTCAGGTTCATGATTGAAACAAAATTTTAATGTGTCACTGCGCAAGTGTGAACGAAAGACTACAAAGAAATGTTTTTTTCTCACTGTTACATGGAGCAAAACAGGTTTTCAGGTTCATGATTGAAACAAAATTTTAATGTGTCACTGTGCAAGTGTGAACGAAAGACTACAAAGAAATGTTTTTTTCTCACATCATCTCTGTTTGTGACTGTTCTCATGCTCAGGTGAAGCAGGACTGGACCTGCTCCAGAAAAATGTGGGAGATTTGTGCAAATACAGTGTGTGAAATACATTTCTATACTTAATTAAATCTGTGGACAGAACATCTCAAACAGCACAGTTCTGAAGAGTAGGAAATAATTAATTTTCCTGTTCACCAGAACTTTTTCTCAAACCGTAATGAATAGATAAATTTTCTTTTTGCTGTTGTTACCCAAGTATGATTTTCTTATAGTTCTAGGATATAAGCAGCATTGCTATTTATTTAACTCCATTCATTAGTGTGTTAGGAGGAAAAAGATTATAAACTAAAATGTTACAGCATCTGATTGTGTGTGTGTGTGTGTGTGTGTGTGTGTGTGTGTGTGTGTGTGTGTGTGATAAATCCCGCTTTTCCCTGGGCAAAAAATGTGTAATGTTGCTGGTGGAGATATAGTA
>NW_007727275.1:450171-451422 GCF_000696425.1 Galeopterus variegatus | reverse complement strand
GTGATAAATCCCGCTTTTCCCTGGGCAAAAAATGTGTAATGTTGCTGGTGGAGATATAGTAGAATATTGTGAAAGTTTTTGACAATATGGATTCCCACCAATATTTGACACATCCATGGTTATTTCAGTTTGTATAGTCATGCTGTCATCATCTTATTTTCCTATCAAATGGAATCCACATGTTCTGAAAACTTGGGGACATACAGCAACACATTTAAAGGATCTATAGTAAAAGCAAACATTGTACCTTCTAAAAGTAGACTTATTTTGGGTTTTATAGATAGGTAATTCTTTAAACACTATAGTTTTTATTTTAGACACTTTTAACTTGGAATATAAATCTCTCCTAAAAGTATTAATAAGTCATTGCATTTGAGAGTCCATTGTACATACTTTATTTATCGATGTCTGTGCATTGATGTTTGACTATTATAGTTATCCTTCCATATAATAAAAACACAGCTTTAGGTTGCAGATTTTGAATTCTGACATCCATTTTTTTATGTTTTTATATATATTTTCTTACTCTCAGCTGTGACTTTATGTGGCTTGTTTGCCTTTTGCCCTTTCATTCCCACCTTCTCATTTTCTGATCTAATTTGTTATTGTTTAGAAAGATTATATTAAACTATTTAAAATTGTGCTATTTAGTAAGAAATAGACTATTTAGTGGGAAGCTTTCCTAAAGTAAAGTGCAGAAAATTTTAATGCATATGGTTTGTGACTTGCTCAATGTGTTTTGGCTTTTCTCCCCCCTGGTTCCTAAATGATTTTCAGAAAGTTCAAGAGAGCATATAAATCTCACCTTAAAGTATTTATGTTCCTGCATGGCTATTATATCCAGTAGCTTTGGTTTTATTTTAATTTTTTCCTTCCACTCTTTACTTTTATTAATTTTCTTCTTTTACCCTGCTACAAACGTAGTGGTAATATGTATAGATGAGTAATTTTTTAGAATAGATGGAGTTTTAGTTTTAATGCTTGCTGGTTTTGATACTCCATATATGTCTAACCTGGGCAATGAAATGTCTGTGAATTAAGAAGATAATAGAGAAATTTAATAAAATCATATTTTAAAACACATTTGTTTGTTTGTTTGTTTTTTCAGAATGGAGAGGTAGGATTGGATATTATTATTCTCCTTATGGTAATATTTGCGTTGTGGGACTGTTTAGCTTCCTTCTGTCAACTGTAAGTATATTAGACAAATAGAACCCATTTTTATGTAGGTTGAATGTGTTAGTATTCATA
>NW_007727275.1:447901-449847 GCF_000696425.1 Galeopterus variegatus | reverse complement strand
TGTAAGTATATTAGACAAATAGAACCCATTTTTATGTAGGTTGAATGTGTTAGTATTCATAGATTTTTGTGATTTGGAATTTCTTATTAGATTGAACGAAATAAAATTGGAAAGTGACTGTAAGTCATCTTTACAATTTTACACAAACACACAGACACATACACATATATGTGTACATATACTTGTATATATGTCTTTCTATGTTTGTTGTTTATTTCCTTTTTTGTCTTTGCAGTGCCTTAATGGTCCCAGTGATGTAGGCTCAACTCCAGCTCCTTGTATTTGTCCTCCAGGAAAACCAGGACTACAAGGCCCCAAAGTGAGTAATATGTAACATGCTATTTTTGTTAAGACACATAAACGAGAGCTGAACAGATGCACAAAATTCCTAATCACCATTAATCCTTTTGCGAAATCTCCGTCTAATGCCTTATAACAGTTTAAAACCTGAGTTTTAGTGATTTTTTTTAAACAAGTGTATTTTAATCTGGAACTGCCTTTTGAAACTAAAACTGATACCCCTACCCCACATTAAAGCAAGGTAGCATATTTGTTTGTTTTGTTTTTTCCCCAAATATTGTTGCTAGATCTCAAGAAAGATACCTCTTTATGACCTGGTAAAAAAGAATGAAGAAAGGGCATTTGTTACGATATGCTTTAAATTCCTAAATATCTAAATTCTTAATTTGTCGAAATGATTTTCAGATGGAAAAATGAAGTAAAAACTTTTAACTTGATTTTAAGGTGGTGAGTTTAATGTCTAATTCTAAAATTAGAGGCATATATGTATATTTATTTCACTTAATCATGTAATGACTTTTGGAGAATATTTGTACATGTTCCCAGTATATTTACATATTTATTTGTATACATATGTATATATACATTTTTATATGATTGGAGCCATGATATGCATTCTATTTTGTAACCAGTTACTTTTTAGCATAACAACATGTTCTGAATATTTTCCTATGCTATTAAATGTGAATGACTTACTTTAACCTAAATAAAAATGTCTGACTTGAAAGTGAGTATGGTTCCTTGGCTAAAAAGATAATGCTTGTGTGTGTTGATCCTCTCTTACTTAAAGTGATCATGATTTTTGTTAAATATGAATTGTAATGTTCATTTAGACTAAATTAGTGTTTTAATCACCATGACTGAAAAAATTTAAGTTTTCGGACTAGTGGGTCTAAGATAATTTAATTATTTCTATCTTTTGTGCATGTTTTTCCATCCATTTTCATGCCTAGCTATTAAAGTCAAGATAGAGATGCAGTTTAAGAAATATACATTCAATATCTCATTCAAAGTAAATCTCTCTTTGGCTGTCTGCTCTCTCTCTGATCTTTCTGCTTCTACAATCTTGCAATGTTGAGTCCCCTGGATCACTGTCACCACCAGCAGATGGACTTTGGACTTCCCAGCCTCAGAAACTGTGCTGTATTTTGACCCCTAGCATAGACTATCTCTTGTTCATCCATACAAGAACTGAAGATCCATGAGGCCAGAGATTTTTGCCTGGTTTATTCACTGCTGAATCCCAAATGCCTAAAACACTGTCTGGCTCATATTAGGATGCATTATGGCTTTCTCTTGGAAAGATCCTGTGAACAAACAAGACACCTGTTTCAGGTCTTGTAAAACACCAGATCCTTCCGTTTTCTTTAAGGCTTTGGGGATTTGGGCCAAGTCACCATACTTTTAAACATCCTGCCCCAATCACTTCTCCAATCCTGTGGGGGCATCATCATCCTGTGGGGTCTGCTGCCCATGACACCCCTCTAGAGAAAGTTCTAAAAAACAAGGTGGGGTCTAAGAGTTCAAAGGGAACTTTTGGGGGGTCTGCAACTGGTTAACCCTGGACAGGGAGCCAGGAGATCTGGATTCTGGTTGTACTTTGCCCTATCCATATGACTTTTGACCAGCCATCAAACTTTTAGGGA
>NW_007727275.1:436825-447334 GCF_000696425.1 Galeopterus variegatus | reverse complement strand
GATTCTGGTTGTACTTTGCCCTATCCATATGACTTTTGACCAGCCATCAAACTTTTAGGGATTTCCATTTCCTCATTTGTACAAGTACAGAATTGGAGTAGATGACCTCTAAAGTCTGTTTTAGTACTAAAATTATCTGACTCTGAGAATAATGGTTACCAGAGGCCTGGAGGGGAGGGAAAGTGGTGGATTAACAGATACAAAGTTATGCTGTCTACCCTAGGTGAATCAATGTGTAGTATATGCATATTTTGAAGCAACATACTATACCCCACAAATATGTACCAATAAATGTTAAAAAGAAAACACACACACACACACACACGTACACACACACAAAGTAAATCTTTCTTTGGCTTGGAATTTGACTGCAGTATAGTATAATCAATTTATAATTATAAACTATTTTCGGTGTGCATTTAGGAAAGTTAATCAAGTCTTCTTTAGTGAAAATGACCTAATATTATTTAGGATGTCTTAACATAAAGGAGAAATACCTATAAGATGCTCCTAAAAGAATATACCTTGTAAGAAAGCTTGGTATACCCTACCAGCAGATTCTTTTAAGAAAGTATTTATGTGGTTTATTCAGCTTGGAATGTGAGACATAAAAATGATTTTATCTGCAAGAGAAATAATATGAAAATCAGAGACTCATGATGTCTGAACTCTCAAAGCCCAGAGTGCTTTCCTGACTCTCAGTGAGGTTCAGGCCACTATCATGTTCTACAAGTGGCTGTTCACTTTTGGGGAGGCACCTGAAGCCTTGAAGTTTTCTGATTCTTCATTCATGGTTCAATACGTGTCTTGTTGTATAACCTGCTTTTATTCCCCTATGTTTCTACACCAATTTTTAGTATACCCATTGTCTTATCTGGTGAAGCCTCTAATTTCTGACACTGTATTTCCAAGTTTCATGTGTTCCTCATTTTCATTCCCCTTTCTTAGTCATAATCTAGCCCCATTGCCACCTACTACTTTAAGTGAAATTGCAGTTTTCCACCAATCTTCAATTTGGCATGCCTTCTTGATTTGCTTTCCATTTTCTTCAGAAAACCTGGCAGGAGGACAGGAACACACACTCTTCCATCCTTTCAGGGCTCTTTTCCCTTGGAGGTGGTTCCTGACACAGATCAGGGACCTGTGTATAAAAAACAGAATCCCTAGCAACACTCTGAGTTGCACTTCTTTTAAAGAATTTCTGGCTCTGACAATTGATAGAGTTTTAATTAGTTCAACAGAGGCTGAACTAAAATGGATGAAACAATTTCACTTTAGATCTCACTGAGACTGTTTGGCCATTTTTTTTTAGATGCTTTTGGAAAGTTTTGCAGATGTCTATCAAACAGAGTCACCACTGAAGAATAAATCTAACCTTTCTATTAGCCAGAAATAGAGTTCGGGAGCTGAGTTTTGAGTCATGAGACTGAAACAGAGAAATTATTATGTTGATAGGTGAGTAAGTGAGTAGGTCTAAGATAAAGAAAGTCATCTAAAGCTCTCTAAATTTCTGTCATAAAAATATGACAACTCTGTTGCAAAACCAGGTCAAAATGACTATGGTACCCTACACTTAGTCTTTTCATGGCATTATAACTCTTCATTAAACATTGGAAAACATATCTGTCACTGGACTGTGAACCCTTTGAAGAATAGCTTATTCATTTTTTATCCCCAATGTCAAACATAGGGATTGATTACATTAATGAATCTATTGGAATAATTTTTATATGTGAATTCTTCTTTTGTTCACAATGAAGATTAATGAAAAGAAAATTCTCCTTTGGAATTCTAGTGTCTGGCACACTGCTTAACAGTAATAATTTTTTTGTTGAATTATGAAATCATTGAAAAAAGAAGATTCACCCCTTCCCCCAGTTGACCTACATGGAATGTCTCTATTCTGAATGAAAGATCCACTCAATCCCCAATTTGCAAATAACTCCCTTACAAATGACCCATATGTGCAAATGACAGCATCTTCCCCTATGTCAGCAGCCACAGCAACATTTGTGGGAACAAACTCCCCACATTTAATCTAACCTTAAATGTTAGATTTTTGAGTTCAGAAATGGAAAGAAAGCATTGTTTTTTTCTGTTTTAGGATGGCACAGTTTCTTAATAATTCTTTGCTCTGAAATACCATTTTCTCTCCAGCCATATCCCTGTCAATGCCCTTTGCTTCACCCTAATAATCCTACCAATTAGAGATTCATTTGAGCTATAAAATAATCCTACCAATTAGAGATTCATTTGAACTATCCTCTGTCTAAAACACAAAAGCCTTTGGAAAATTTCAGGGGCCACTGGGCCTTCACATTTTTATGTTAATTTTCCCAGACTGAGTAGATTCCTTCTCAAGGAGTGGGTGTTTGG
The DNA here is from genome assembly GCF_000696425.1 of Galeopterus variegatus. Taxonomy (NCBI): domain Eukaryota; kingdom Metazoa; phylum Chordata; class Mammalia; order Dermoptera; family Cynocephalidae; genus Galeopterus; species Galeopterus variegatus. The sequence goes on along the minus strand of NW_007727275.1, from coordinate 444,958 downwards.
GTTCTGAGAGAGGCAAGAGGTTGATTTTGGAAAATGGAATAGATCATAGGTCATATATTCCTGTTGAAGCCAGAGGGGTGCATGAAGGCATAAGGATTTTGAGAACAGGGATTGAAAACATGGTATCTGGACCCAGGTGAGGAGTTCCAAAGACGTTTTCCTTGGATGAACAACTTAAAATATTAGCTTACTTTTGCAAGCACAACTGTTTTCTTACTTTAGTTATTCATATTTACACTACTCGAGAGGCCATATTCAGAGATGTTTTAGCTTAGCTCATGACATTTCCACTCCTGTCAACAACTCAAAAATTCTGTGGCACAAATTCAATTCAACGTAAATAAGTATTGCTTTTTAGCTGAGTACATATTTTTTTTTAAATTCAAAATGTGCAAATGTTTCAACTAAGTTAGAATAAAGTGGATTAGGAATTTAGTCACAGTTGTACAATAATATGTCGTGTGTCTAATTTAATGTAATTGGAAAATTTTTTTCCATGTTACATTTTCTTGTAGTCCCCAGGTCTGGTTCTGATCAGTGTTTGCATTTTAATGTGGGATGACAGTAGTGTTTATGAGCTTGGACTCTGGAGCTGAACTGGCTGGGTTTCAATCCCATCTGTATCACTGCTGTATGACCGTGGGCCTCTCTGGGCCTCAGTTTTCCTTTATAAAAAATGGAAATAGTGGGCCGGCCCGGTGGCGCACTGGATAGTGCGCTGCTTGGGAAGCGCGGCGGCGCTCCCGTCCGAGGGTTCGGATCCCATATACAGACCGGCTCCCGCTCACTGGCTGAGCGAGGCACGGGAGCAACACCGAGGCTTGCGATCCCGTTGCCGGTCCCCGGCCCGGTACGGGGGCAACACTGAGGGTTGCGATCCGTTGCCGGACACGGAAAAAAGACAAAAGACAAAAAAAATAAAAAAATAAAAATGGAAATAGTAAAAATACCTGCTTCATAGAATTATTATGAAGATTAAGTAACTTAATATTTGTAAATCTGCTGGAGCATTGCTTAACATATAATAACCAATCAATAAATGTTGGGTGTCAGCTTTTATTACCATAATAAAATTAAATTTTTATTCTAATCGGCCTTCTCTCCAATCAGCTTAATTAGACTTTTACTTTATTTTTCCAATTTTATGGGAACAACATCAAAACTACCTGAGTTTTTTGCAAGTAATTCAGTAAAGACAGTAGTCAAAATAATCAGTAAAATCTAACAGCAATAATAGAACTTGCAAAAGAGATTATTTTCTTGCTTGGGGCTGTTGACCAGTGTTATAGTCCTTATGAAGTCACATTGGATTTATCTGTGGGAGATGTTTTCACTTGGGACCTTAATTTTGATTAATTTAAAACATTATTATTGAGTATGTTTTATAATTTTGTGCAGCATAAAAGCACAAGTCCCTTTTCTTCTTGGGCCAAAACTTTATTTCAGCCTCATCATAGTAGAGGTTAAACCCTCTCAGATTCTTTCGATATCCTAGGTTTTGCTGATAATTAATATTCTGCAAGTAAGTGGGTCATTGACATATTTGGTTTAAAATAAATCAGTTGGAAAGTAGTTATTGAATCTCTATTTGATATCCAGCATTGTGCAAAAAAGCAAAGTAGAAAATAGAGACCTTGTTTTCAAGGAGCCTCAACTTCAATCTAAATGATAAATGAAGACTAAACAAAGGGAGACTTTGAGAAAACACTACTTATGAATAAGTAATCAGTGATATAGGAGCTGCCATAGCATTTCAATAGAAAAAGACACCAGGAGAAAATGGAGTAACAAGGAAGGTGCACTGATAGGCAATTTTGTTATATTGACTCTTAGGTGGAAAAGGAGGAAAAAAATTATTCCTGGGAGAAGGAAAAGATGCAATTTGTTGAAAGGCAGTGAGTCCAGTCTGGGCATGGGTAAGGAAGGATGGCAGAGAGGCTGGAGATTAATGTGGACCCTCTCAAAATAAGAGAGGAATTTTAAACTCCCTAGAGACCCAGAAAGTTGCTTTCTAACACACAGCCAGCACTGAAAGTCCTTGGATTAGAATTACAAATTATATCTCTAGAGCAAGACATTGACATTACATGTTCTAGTATTATTCCGCCCCCCGCCGGATTTACAGCTCTTCTCTTTATCTCTTTTAAAAATGACCTTTCTCTTCTTCTCAGCCCTTCCTCGTGCTAAGCCTCTTGAGGGGTAGCTGCTGAGTAAACAGCCCATCCCTTCTTTATTGGTTCCTTAATAGAGTTCACATGGTTCTTTCCATTTTTCCTGTTACATTTCAGGAACAAACCTCCCTAGCCAGGAGTTTGAAGTACTATTTCAAACCAGCAAACTTGGCACTGTAAAAGTACCCTTAATTACTGGGGTCCTGTGTGAACTATTTCTTGATAAAAATAAATTGAATGGAAATCAGTTGCCTCTATGCAGGACTTACACTGAGGGCAAAGACTTCATATTTTTCAGCAAAATGCACCATGTGGACTTCGTGGATTCAGGGATAGATGAATATGATACTGGTTTTTGAAGTATTTCTTAAAATTAAATTATAAAACACCTTCGCCTCACAAAAAGTGTTCCTTTTATTGTTTTTTTTCATGGGTGGTGACCATCCGAGAGGTTGATACTGACTATTGGACAACATAGTAGAGTTCCATAGGATGTGCCTGGGCTCATTGCCATGTCATGTGGAACAGTGTTCTTTGAAGATCTCAAGCTTATGAGGGCAAAGGTCATTTCTTCATTGAGTATATTTTATATACTCAAGGACCAGGGGCTTTGGGAGAAAGTCATTTGGCCTTGGCCTTGCTCTCCTGAAAATATTCAAATTTTAGAATTTTAACATTGTGTTAAAATTTGAGATTGCAGATACAGGCAGAGCCACACATTGACAGGATTGAGAAAAATTATTGTTATACGGCTTCAAAGTTGAATCCTACATGTGAAATCACATAGTCTGTGGACTATTTTTTAAATAAATAATTATGAGATGAATTATTGCATTAAAAGGACATTGATATCTTGGTGCAACATTTAGAATAGAATTAAGTCTAGAGACTTGTGAGTCAAATATTGCTATAATGGAAACCATATTTGCTATGCTACATTATAGTTTGTTCAAAATTCTGAAACTGTGGGCCGAGCCCGTGGCGCACTCGGGAGAGTGTAGCGCTGGCAGCGCAGCAGTGCTCCCACCGCAGGTTTGGATCCTATATAGGGATGACTGGTGTGCTCACAGCGCTCACTGGCTGAGCGCGGTGCGGCCGGTCTCAAAAAGGACAAAAAAAAAAAAAAATTCTGAAAATGTCTCCTGCCATAAATATTGACATTTTGCATCAGTGAAAAGGACTTCATTTGCTATATGTGGTGTGCTCACAGAAATAAATTATTGAAAGTTTTATATAATAAAAAGCCTTATTTGTTAAGGTAGGCATTTAAAATATGATATAATTTTTCTAATTCTACTTTTAGCATACAGAAAGCCTCAAATAATGGAATTGACTTTGAACTTTAATGAGCCTTGACTGCACCAATGTGGTTAGTTGTTTTGTACTGAGAATTTTCTTTCTTTTTTTTTCCTGTCTAGGGTGACCCTGGACTGCCTGGGAACCCTGGCTACCCTGGACAGCCTGGTCAAGATGGTAAGCCTGTGAGTACTGAAAGCTTAGTCATCTCCAGTACTGGGATTATAGTCAAAGTAAAAATTGCACTGGGCAAAGTTCAACAGTCAAGGAAGACTTTATTCAATGCTACTGAATTAGGGGAGAGAGACTAAACTCAACTCTGTTGAAACAAAGGGAAGGTTTTCGGGCACCGGGGTAAGCTAGTGAAAAGTACTGGAGGACTTTAATGGGAAGATTGCTCAATGGACAATTCTTCAGTTTGAAAATATTTTTCTCTGTGACTGTGCCATCTGTGTTTGCTAATTGGTGTCCATCTAAATCACATTTCTACCCTGACAGAGAGACTGGAAGGGATGGCTCTCAGGTACTTGAGAAAGATATGCTTGGGCTGTAAGACTGGCAAGAAATTTTAAAAAGACTTACTCTCAAAGAGGTAGAGAAAGAATTTATAATTTTAAGTTCTTTAAAGTAAATACTCTAAGAAAAGGGAGGTCGGGGCGTGCCTAAATTTAGTCAAGCTGAAGAGAATGTTAAGGCCAGCTTGGTCAATCGAATCAGTGTTCTAGTCTCTTTTTAGTTCTTACTTAAAAATTGTGTAGACCTTTGCTACAACAAAAATATCATCCAGTGAGTTATCAGTATCATGAATGGCTGGGTTTAGAAATCTTTCTCTTTTCCCTACATGTCTATGGAATTTTTCAAGTGAATCTTTTTAAAAGACGATGTCATTTTTCTAAGAATACGTGCACAGGAGTATACCTAGAATGGAACTGAAAAAAAAATCCTCTAAGGTTCGAGAGAATTTTAGGGACATTTAAAGAGAACATAAAGCAAGTCAACTTTATAAAACGCATTTTAGGCAAATATTTACAGGTAAGTCACCTGTCGGTATGCTCATAAAAGTAAATAAGTATCATGAATTTTTATATAAATATCATGAATTTTTAAATATTATGAATGTTAAATAGTAGTTGCCACCAACAAAAGTATCTCCTAAGAGACTTTTATTATCATAAGACATTAACTCTTACCATGAAGGAGTGGGAAGGTTAATATGTATTGCAAATCAATAATGTTCAAGGAATAATAGAACCACGGGCTTGATGTTAAATCATCAGTACCAAAACCATCAAGACAGAGGAGTTGCATAAGTCCCTGAGGAGGGTTTGCCAACAAATTTACTTGCAAAAAACCAGCCAACTTTTGAAGAAGTGGTGATATACTGATGCTTTGTACAGTAGTGTTACATGGGAAGGAGTTGGATAAATAGGGGAGCCTCTCTAGAAGGAGATTATCAAAGAAGGGAGATTGAAGAGATAACAAAGTGGTGGCCAACTGGAGCTGCAGAGAGCCAAGGTGCTGCTGGGTGATCGGGGCACACTGCTCAGTGCACCCACCGGGATTCATTCTGAGTGTGATGACAATCCAGTTAGGGATTTTGAGAAAGGAAGTACTCGACCTGATTTATGATTTAGAAGGATAAATATTATCTGGAGAGTAGATTATATGAGGGCAGAAGTGGAAGAAGGGAGACCCAGGTGGTTATTTCATGATTCTAAGTGAGAGGTAAGAGTAGCTTGGACTAGGGTGATGTGGCGAAACAGATTCTGGATTACTTATTAATGTAAAGCTGACCAGGATTGCTGACAAGTTTAGATGTGGGGTGTGAAAGAAAGAGAATCATCAAAGAAGACTTGAAGGATTTTTAGCTTGAGGAACTGGTGAATTGTGGTGCCATTAATTGTTCTGGGAAAAGGCTGGGGGAGATGTAAGTTTTGTGGGGAGTGGGGAATAGAGAATGCATTTTGGAACATGTTGGAGGTGTCTGGTTGGGACTCATTTTCATGTAGATGTATCTAAAGCCAAGAGTGGATGAGATCACTTAGGGAGTGAGTACAGATAAATAGATAGGGAGGCAGTGGACTGAGCTTAGTGCCCTTTACAGAGAAAAAAAGAGGAGGAGGAGCCAGCCAAGGAAATTGGAAAGGACTGATCAGTGAAGCAGGATGAAAACCAGGAGTGTGGCATCCCATCGGTTGTGTCACTGTTGTCAAGAGATTGCAAAGAGTGAGGCCTATGACCATACCGTTGGATTTGCTATATGGGGGTAATTGGGGACCTTGATGAATAGGATTTCAGGGAGGGTGGGTACAAAAGCTGGATTGAAATGGATTCAGGAGAGGGTGGGAAATAAGGAAATGGTGACAGGGAAATAGATGCTTCTTCTAACGTTTATAAAGGGGAGCAGAAGAATGGGGACCATGTGGGATAAAAGCAGGTTTTTAAAAGATGGGAGATACTGTGGCATGTTTTTATGATGATGAAAATGAGGCAAAAGGGGAAAAAGTCAAAGATCTGGGAGACAGGGGATATTTGCAGGAAGAAAATTCCTGGATAGGTGGGAGGGCATTGTTTCCAGTCACAAGAGGAGAATCTGGCCTGGATAAGAGCCATTAACTTTTCATATGAGATAGAAGGCCAAGCCAATAATACAGAAACAGCTAGGTGGTGTATTTTGGAGGTAGAGGCTGAGAAAATTATCACTGGACTACTTCTTTTGGAATTGAATTGAATGAAAAGACTCCAAACCTAACATCCCCCCCTCCCCTTCATATTTATCTTCAACCCCTGTTATAAGCCAACATTTGCCTTGTAATTTCTCCTATAACACATCCTTTTCTCACTATGACCTTGTTGCCTTTCCTTACTACAGTGCCTTAATCTCACTGAAGATACTTCCCTGAGGTCCAGTGTGAGTTCTGCCCTAATCATACTGGGTGAGATGATTTTTACAAATGTAAGCCTCCTCTGACTGGTGACCCCTTTCCTGGGACCTACTGTTTCTGTGACTGGCAGCTGCAGTGCTCCATCATCTCCAAAGTAGATACACTTCACAGGCTGATGTGTCATCTGCTGGTACCTCATAATGACATGGAGCTTGCTCACAGCACTGCTAAATTATTTAGGCCTTTGTTGTTTTCAGGGATGAAAAGTCCTGGGAAGTGTTTGGAGGTGAGTGCTGAGCAGGCTTTCCCCAGGCTATCAGCTCTCAGTTTGCTTTTACTTTAAAAAAAAAAAAATCTTCTCAAGAATGAAGTACTGGAAATTAGTTGTTATTATCCTGATGTAATAATCATGGATATTACTCTATAACTCTGATTTAAGTTACAATAGACTTATTGCCTCATTTCATTCAGTAAATATATATGTGTGTATAATTTTATGTATAAATATACCTATTAGTATCTAATAGTAGTATCAAAGAAAGAAAACAACTGTGGTAGGCAGAGTAATGGTTTTCCCAGAGATGTCCACATCCTAATCTCCAAGACCTGTGAATATGCTACTTTACATGGCAAGAGGGACTTTGCATATATTAATTTAAGAATCTTGAGATGGGGAAATTATCCTAGATTATCTGGATGGCCCAATGTAATCGCAAGGATCTTTATAAGAGGGAGGCAAGAGTGTCAGTCAGAGAAGGATTTTCGATCATGGAAGCACAGATCAGAGTGAGGTAACCATGAGTGAAGGAACGTGGGCAGCCTGTAGAAGCTGGGAAAGGGAAGGACTGTTCTCACCTAGAGCCACCAGGAGGAATGCAGTCCTGCTGACACCCAGATTTTAGCTCCCTGAGATCCATTTCAGACTTCTGACCTCCAGAACTGTAGATAATCAATTTGTTGTTTTAAGCCACTATGTTTGGGGTAATCTCTTATAGCAGCAATAGGAAAATGATATATCAGCTCAAATCCTGTTTTTCCAGAGGTATGACTTTTTCTGAAATGCCTCCTTTCCCCCCTGTTTCCTCCCCTCTGCAGGAGATGTGAGGTTGGGTGGCCAAGCGGGAAGAGAAAGCAAGCCTGGGAGCCAGAACAGCTGAGGGTCATTAGTGTGTGTCCGGGGCCAGCACCCAGCGGGGTGGGAAGGTGTGGGTGGAGCCTGTGGCTGGCTCTTGGAGCCATCTGGACCAAGGAAACTTGGATGGAACTGTTCGAAGGGAATTCTGCTTTGTTTGGATTTGGTTCTGTGCAATCCCTCTCAGTAAGCAATTTGAATCTCTTTCGCATGTTATAACAAGGCCAAGTCAACTGAAGCTTTAAATAGGAAATTATTCCACTCTGGAGAAATACTAATTTTCATAAGGAAAGTACCTTCCACTAAAATTAAAGAGCTATTTCAAATCCTTCCATTTCTTTCTCATTTCTCTCTCAGTATCTGAGCATGTTACTATTTTACTGTTTTATCATTACAAAAGAGAAGTAGGGGAAATATTTATATATCCTGCTAGGTAATTCAGAGTAGTACAACTACTAAAGGCATTATACTGATAGGACATTGATTTGTTAAAGAAGGCCATAGGTTGAAACATATAATAGGAGCAGTTTATGATTTTGTAGACGTTTATGTTTTTATGGTGCTCATTTCTGTTTTTTGTCGTTATTAGTTACTCGAGAAGTAAAAATATGTTACTGAACCAAAAGCTATAGCAGGTCATTGAAGCTAT
>NW_007727275.1:434599-435947 GCF_000696425.1 Galeopterus variegatus | reverse complement strand
GAGAAAGGTGAGATAGACTAAGCTGTAGAATTCTGGAGATGATGTTCTGTGTTAGTGGCCTTAAGAAGTGAGTTGGGAAGAGGGGTTGTGCACTGCAACCAGTAGACAAAAGAGTGGGATGGTCAGGGGGACACACTCAGTGGTCCAGTTTCCCCCTTGGTCCTGCCCCCTTCAGTGAGCCCCTGAGAGGTCTGGAGATGCCAGAGAGGGTGAGCTTTCTATGGAGGATTAAACCTTACAGAAGTGGTAGTCAGCACAGGTGGGGAGTTAAGAAGTTACATGACTTGTTAAACCCAAAATGTGAAGTGCAGGGTGGGGGAAGGTTAGTAGGAAATGAATTCAGAATGGTGGGAAAGAGAAGGAAGGGAGGGTCACATGGAGTTCTTTAGGCCATCGTGATGGATTTGGCTTTCAGCTGGAGTGAGCTCTGGAGCCACTGGAGTAGAAAAGTGACCTGTTTTAACTCATTTGTAAAAGAAATTACTCTGGTTTCCAGCTTGAAAATAGATTTTAGGGTGATGAGGACAAAAACAGGGAGACCAGTCAGGAGGCTCTTGCAGTAATGCAGGAGTGAGATGGTGGCAGCTGGGGTCCACGTAGTAGTGGTGAGATGAAGGGAGCTGCTGACGTTCTGGGATATTTTGAAGTTAGAGCTGACGGGATTTGCTGATCCATTAGAGGTGGGTGAGAGAGAGAGAGAAGTCAAGGGAGACTTTAATGATATGTGGAAGAATAGGGGAGAGAGAACTGGATAATGGAAGTCAAGAGCGTGGTTTTGGATATGTTAAATTTATATGTTAGACATTCAAGTAGAAATTTTACGTAGGCAGCTGAATATAGAAGTCGGACATTCGGGGTGAGTTCCCTTTTTGTGAAGTGTCCTTTCTTGTTCTTTGTCTGTTTTCTATAGGGGTGATGGTATTTTTCATATCGATCAATAATTCTCTTATGCATTAAGTGAATTAATCCCTTAATATATATGTTACAAATATTTCTTCTGTCTACTCATTTGACTTATAATTTTGTTTTTAATTTTTGGAAATGTAAAAGTGATCAAATATTTTTGCTTTTTATTTATTTCAGTGTTTTTTTTGTGAGCATTAGACACTATACTGTATGTTCATTTACTTTATTATGATTATTAATGACTTTTAATTCTTGATTTCATTGGGAATTTATTGTGAAATTTGGGGTGACATGAAGATCCAAAAAGATTTGGAGAACTTAGGGAACGAGCTGTTCTAACAGAGTGAATCCAACTGGAGTAAATGTGACTCTTACTTGTCCGTGAGATGTTATTTAACCTTGGTGAAAAAGTCATCAATGTATGAAATGGGGCTGCCTAAAA
>NW_007727275.1:423709-434167 GCF_000696425.1 Galeopterus variegatus | reverse complement strand
GTGAGATGTTATTTAACCTTGGTGAAAAAGTCATCAATGTATGAAATGGGGCTGCCTAAAAAGCTGATGCAATTTTTGGCAAGGTTAGTAAATATGTAACATCTATATTGAGAAAGGAGACAGTCCTGCCTCAGGAGTGTTGGATTTGGTTAGGATATTACACTTTAGGAACAAGCTGGAACTGGAATTCATTCAGAAGGGAGTAATTGGAAGAGTGTAAGAACTCAGAAGACAGCCTATGAGGGAGGATTTACTGAATTTCCTTTGTAATCCAAGCAAGAGATTCTGTTTTCCAATATTCAAGAATGATAGTAGAGAATAGGAGGAAAGAGAGGAGCACTCGCACTTAGGCTTGCAGAGTTAGCTTGGCAAGGGGTGAATAATTAGCAATAAAACAAGTAGGATCCATGAGAAAAGCTTTTTATGCTTTTCTCCTTTCAGACCCTTAACTGAATATGGTGCCAGTTGTGGACTCGACAGTATAAGAGCTGTGGGGAATTTGGGGCTGAGTGCCATGAAGATTAAAGAACTGGAAAATGGGGTACATTAGGACAAAAGCCAAAGAAATGGCTATTGTTTAACTTAGAGATAGAATTATATGAAATGGCTTAATTATGAAGTGTATGAAATGTCCTTCTAAAGAGAACAGTTTCTACCTGAACTCTCAGTCACCTCAGTCTGGGATCCTTAGCAGAAGAATTTATTTATTTATTTATGTGCTCCCCCCCCAACCCAAGATTTATTGTCTTACCCTTTTCCCACTGCCATTAAAAAGACACATCACTCTCTCTCTTCCTCCCCTCATGAGGGTCTCACTGATAAACTAAAATGTGGACTATTTGCCTTGAATGAACTATCCTATGCTTGGGCAGTTTATCTCTTTTTTTCTATAATAAAACGTTATTTAAAACTTATGTCTTCATTAAGCTTTCCTAGACAAAACTTAGCTGACTAACTCATTCATTTTTCTTCAAGACTTTACTTCTATGGAAATCATATGTGGATCCTTTCATGTTTATCTCATGTGTCTCTTAAATCATTCCTCATATTTTATATATTATAGATAGAGTTGCAATAATGATCATGTATATGTATATACACATGCTAATGTTATTTGTATATTTATTAAATCCTTCCAGGAATTGTTCAGCAACACATCTAGCATTTGTGATTTTAAAGATAAGCTCATGCTATATTGTGTCTTCTTTTGTTGTAATCTGTATGAATGCAGGGCTCTTTCTGCTATTGGAGTTCTCAGTTCTCTGAGACTGGTTGGACTCAATGGATATTCATTTGTTTGCTTATTTATTTATTCTTTCATTTATTCGCTCACATACCCTGTATTTGTTGGGTGTTTACTGTGTTCCTGGCACTCTCCTAGGCTAAAGGAATATAGCAATAAACAAAAGAGAGAAGAAACAAAACCCAAAACACGGTGCAGTTTTGAAACTCACATTCCGTTGTGGAGATCCATGTAATAAATACACACAGATAGTATCAGATGGGGTCAAGTATTATGGAAAAAATATAGTGGGATGGCAAAGAGGGAATTGAGGTTAGCTATTGATCACTTCACTTTGAAAATGAAAGCATAATTACTAAAGATTGAGGTTGGAAAATAAGAACTACTAAAAATGGCAGCAGTTACCTTAAACAGTTGTGCTTTCTCCTTTTGAGATGAGCTTACTATAACTTTAAGTGCAACCTTACTCAGGGAATAAGGCGATTTACCAAAGTTTAATTAAATTCTGTGACTCTAAGGACTTAGCTATATCTACAGAGATTATTTGTCAAAGGTAGGCAGTGTTTATCATTTATGTGCTTAGTTCAAGGCAAATTATTATAAGAAATGAGATGATGTTGCTTTGTATTTCTGGGGATAAATACGCCTTTCCGTACAGGAGGGAGGACTATATTTAGATTAAATTTCATTTATAGTAATTGTTGTTTGATTTAATTTGAAGTAGAAATTCTGTTTACTTCATAGCAGCATATAGCATCTCTCATTGTCAAATATAAATTATTCATATTAGTCCATAAAAACATTTTTTAGTTTTGTGCTACTTTATATTTTGCAACTAATTAAGTCCCTCTCTCAATCAGTGATATCATCAACCATCCCGCTGCACCAGCTGGAAACCAGGGCATCGTTGCACAACTTCAGATTCTTCACCTCCCATAACCCACCATTAGGTTAGACTAAATAGAGTAGACTCAGATTGTGCCTACCATTCTCTCTCCCTGGTCTCCATGCTTTCCCTTGTCTCCTCTAATCTATACAATCCATCCTGCATGGTGTAGCAAGTGGTATTTTCAGAGCTCAAGTCTGATTCGGCAACCCCTTGGTTTAAATGACTTTAGTGGCTTGGCTAAAGATCAAAGTCCCTCATAATATCCTCAAGCTGTGCACGCAGCCTCCAGTCTATCGTTCCTGCCTAGTTCTGCAGCATGCTTTTCCTTTCTCTCTCTCTCTTCTTTTGGATCTGTAGGTATGGTTTGTCCTTTCATGCTGTATGGCATACTGAAGGGCTTCCTTTAGTATTCCTTTGAGCTTGTCTCTTAGAAAAGCTTCCCCTGAGTGCTTTCTCTTCACCTCCCATAACATCACAGTTCTTTCTTAGAATTTAGCTCAGGTGTAATTTTGCATATGCTAATTTGACCTATATGTTTTAACTGATTGCTCAAGTAATTTGAACATATGAACTACTTGACTAATAGTTGGATTAAGTAGCAAACAAACTAGTTTCTGTATTAGATATACATAGAACAGAGATTGAGGCATTTTCTTGGATTCTAGTTGCATGGAGCTATAAATTCTGCCAACTGATTAAGTAGCAAACAAACTAGTTTCTGTATTAGATATACATAGAAGAACAGAGATTGAGGCATTTTCTTGGATTCTAGTTGCATGGAGCTATAAATTCTGCCAACTACTGGAAGAATCCACAGTGGACATTAAAAGTATACACTTGATTTTGGTTACCTAGTTACCCTGGCTGTGTATCTAAGAATATCTGTTAGAATTTTGGAAAGCTTTGAAGAAAATTATGTAATAGAATAAACTTTAAATTACATTTTTACGTTTTTAAAAGAAGGGTGACATCCAAAATTATTTCTCTAGATTTTATTCTCATTTTTAATTTAGGGTATTGAAAGGAAGCCAATATTTCTACCCTCCTCACTACTTTGAAAAAATGTATATATTTAGATTGGCAGAATGTTTTATGATATGATTAGAATTGGGCTCAGAATGGGGGTGACCCTTGCTCATGTGAGAATTTTATTTTCTTAATTTCCATTTCAATGCTATACATCTTTCCTGGAGCCTTGTAACTATGAATCATGGAAGAAAATTAAATTGATTCTGTATTCTTTTCTTCAACCCTACAATTTGGCAGTGAGAATATTTTTTTCCCTAAAAAATGACTCATATACAAAGAGACTTTCTGTGAACATGGAAAAGTCTTAAATACTGTCAGAAATCTTGCAGATGGGGGTAAAGTGGATATTTGGACCTGCTAATAATTGAAAAATGGCAAAATTCATGTTGAACAGTTTTAACTGGTCAAAAATCACATGAAAGTTGCAATTCTACAATGAAAACAGAAACTTGTATGTTCAGGAGAGAAACTTAGTAAGTTATATACATGAAAAGCTTATCATTTTTACTGTCTTAGGGCATTTTCTTGCTTTAATGTATCCGGCTATGAGTCAACCGATGTTTTATTTCTTGCTCCTCTTGGAAATTGATGTGTTGTAATATTTCCCCCTGCTAACAGTTATTTTCCTGATTTTTAGTCCAAAATTTGTTTTTCTGAATTTCATCCAATTTCTTCTGGTGTTTTGCCCTGGGATCCCCCAGATTGGATGTGGTTTGGTTTCTTTTGTTTTGTTACTAAACATATTTCTTCTAGCTCTTAAAATAATCTTTGATATTTTTTCTGTAGCTAAGATTTCAAGAGTGGGGGGAATCTATGGTGGTGGGAGGGGGGAGATTTCAAGAGTGAATCTTATTGTAAGTTTAAACACACACACACATACACGTATATACACCACAGTATTCTCATACTGTGGGAAGCATTTATTGTTCCTGTATTGTAGAGTCTCCAGAGATAAAACAAACAGAACTATTATAAAATACACTGAGCCTATGTTCGTATGTTCAGCATTAGGCCTGTGTGAATATTGAAAAGGGGTTAAATTTATAAATATGATGACTGGAGCTGCCATTCCCAATGCACTGATGATGGCTGTTAAGGATAACATTCTGCAGAAGTGTTCTTGTGGTTTTATATAGTCACTGAGTCTGAAGAAAAGAAAGAAACTCACATTTACTGAGTCCCTCACATCTGCCAGACATCTTCACCTGTGACTCTATTTGTTTATTTGCAAAAGTGGAGTGGCTATTATTATCTCAGTTTATGGTAAAAAAAACTAAGCCTTAGCTAGGAAAAGTAACTTTGCCAAAATCCCATAGAAAGTAAAGGGAGGAACAAAAATTCAGCCCATGGTCTTTTCCAATTTCAAAAATCATTGTCTTTCCACTTCACTGTGTTGCCTCCCAGGATGTGGGGATTTGTTGACTCTGCCTGAGGTCACATTATGAGTCAGAGGTGAGCTGGGAACACAGTCCAGGGTATCGCCACATTTGCTTTAACCCATTGAAATATGATGTGTCCTCTGTGACAAATGCATCACATCAACGTCTTCAAAGAGGAGACACAGCCAGCAGCTTCTGGTGTTTAATAAAAGATTACTTTTCTGAAAAAAGTAATAAGGCATATATGACCTTTTGGCTTAACTTTCGAAAAAATGTGAAAGAAAAATAATTTATTAAATGTGGACTTTGCAGATGACCAACCATTTTGATTAATAGCCAATCTCCATGGTAACTTTCTTTCTTTCTTTTCCTTTTTTTTTTTTTTGTTACTGGTAAGGGGATCCTAACCCTTGGCTTGGTGTCACCCGCACCGCGCTCAGCCAGTGAGTGCACCGGCCATTCCTGTATCGGATCTGAACCCGCGGCTTCAGCTCTCCCAGCGCTGCACTCTCCCGAGTGAGCCATGGGGTTGGCCCTTGAGGAATTTTATGAACATTCCTTTCCTCTGGGCACTCAGAATTTCTAAACAATTTAAAAATAGTTTGGCAAAATGGACTTCTTTGAATCTGATTAATCATTCTAGAATAATTAGATCTTATCCACAATGAGGCGCTTTCTAATAGAGGGTGTTCTCACTGGCTATCAACTTTAGTAGTTATGTAATTTTGGGCAATTTACTTAAACTTCTGTGCCTCAGTTTCCTTATTTGAAAATGAGGATGATTTAGAACCTACATTAACGTGTGGTTGTAAGGATTAAGTGAATTAATAGATGGGAAGCACTTAGTGTAGAACATGATAAGTACTTTATAAATCATTGCTATTGTTTCTCTCAATTACACCAGCCTGTTGTAAATCATGTTAGACTATCCAGAGAGTGCATAGAGAATTTTGAAGGATGTGAAAAACATTCTAGGTGGTGTGGTTTATAAGTAATCTAGCTCTGTTCATTGCTAGACATGACAGAGTTGATGTTCCATTCTAGGCCTGTCTAATTCCAAAGTGGTTGAAGGAAGGGAAGTCAGTGATAACTAGAGCTGTAGAGATATGTGGCTGAGCAAGCTCTATGTAGATTGCCTTTTTCTTTCTTTTGACTGATTTTGAGAACGTGAGACACATGACATTACTGAAAGTTTCAGTTTGCTTCTGAAAACTGCACAAACATAACATGGTTCTTTGAGGAAAGAGATTTTACATACTTATGTGTAATGTGGATGACTTAATGGTAAGTTTTTCAATGTTTGATCACAAAAATGTGCCAAACAATGTATTCAATGTTGTAATACAGAAATGAATTAGACCTGGTTCCTGATCTCAAGGGGGCACATAACCCAGAGACAGTGCTGGTCCAGAGAGCAGATGGTGGTCTGGAAATCGCAGGCTATTTTATAAGGAGTGTGGAGAGGCTGACTATGAGACTCATGGTCGGCTGGTGAAGTGAAATGTGTCAGGATTGTGCAGAGAGACTCAAGAGAAAAATTTGAATCTGAGCAATCACGGAGAAAGCATAATGATGTACTCTGTGAAGAACTGAATGGAGTACGGAGGAAAAGTTGATGGTTGGTGACAGAAATTGCATAGTCATTGTCATTCTGGAAGTAATTGAGAGAGCATTTTACAAAATAAGAAATGTGAGTGCATATAAAAGGAGGAAAACAATAATCTAAGATTGATATTTCAGAGACAACCATTTTTACTATCATTATTATTATTAGAACTAGCAAAAAATATGAGTATGGTTGGAGAGTAGTGTTATAATAGCAAGGTCAAGGGTCTGAATCTCCGTACTGGCCAGCACCAAAACACAAAACAAAACAAAAAAAATAAAAGAGGGGACTTCAAAAAGTTCGTGGAAAGATTCGTATTATGTTTAATTCCATTTTTCCGCAAACTTTTTGAAGTACTCTGATATTAGAAGGAATATTTGAAAATGCGAATGAGAAAGCAGGAAACAGTTAAAAATATACTGACAAGGGAGTGGATCAATACAAAGGCCAGTACAGAGACCCATGAATAGCCACATGGAAGTGAAGTTTTTGGATTTGAGAATGAAGATCTAGTTGGAAACCTTAATGAGATCTGTGTTAACACAGTTGACAACAGAAACCTGTACCTAAACAGTAAGATCCGAGAAAGATGGAATCTGAATAGAGAAGGGGAGAAGGATGGAATATGAATAGAGCAGTGTATGTGTTCATAGGTTCCAGCTGGTCCAAGTGAACCTGATGTCGGTCCTGGGAATCCTAGATAAGTGTTCAGGACCTGCAAGTTTGCTTGGAGATGCTAGTTGCCATGTGCTGGTGAAGAGTTAATAGTTTGCTTCTGTCTGGAAAAGTTGTGCTGTTTTACCAAGGGTCTAGTTTCCGGAGGGATGTGCAAGAAGCAGTGGAGATGAAAGTGACTTCCCTTCTCCCCATGCCCTTAGCAGACAGCTCAGCCTGGGGGAGTGACGGGGTCATGTCACAGCCACGTGCTTGGGTTTAACATCAGCATCTTTGTAAAATGAGTAACCCAAAGGATGCTATAGACTTGATCTAAAGAATAACTTCCATCAAGGCTTAATTTATTCCAGTGATTAACACAGATGGCCATTAATCAGGTAGCTTAAAAATGTATTACATTTGTTTATCTCCAGTCTTCTTAGGTGGTTTTCTCTTGCATATGTTGGATATGTTCCTAATGCGCAGAACATTTCTTTAGAAACTGTGAACATTGACCCTGAATTTTCATTCCAAAGCCTTCCTTTTAATTTAAGCATTTCTGGATATTTTTACTAATCTAGAGATACTTAATACTTTTTCCTATACAATTTTTAAGGATTTCATAAAGATTAAAGGATATGAATTCCTTATTAAGCATTTGATGCTTTGTTATTTTGGTTTCTTAAACAGACACAAGTACAGTTGTAGGTGTAAGAAACTTGAGACAAGTGAATCCTGAAATGGAGATCTGCTCTTTGTAAATATGATAAAGTATTAATTGTTTCTTATTTTTCTTGTTATTTTAGGGATATCAGGGAATTGCAGGATCACCAGGTGTTCCAGGATCTTCAGGAATACAAGTATGTGATTTGTTTATAAACATTTTAGAAATCTCATTTCCAGTGACCAAAAAACACAATTAATAGAATCCTATTTTGTGGTTAATTCAGGGGGCCCGTGGACCACCAGGTCACAAAGGAGAACCGGGGAGAGATGGTGAAAAGGTAAATAGACACAAATAAAAATGCTATTGGTGGTTTTAGTCACTCAAACAAGACAAAGAATGTTATCTATAATGGCTCCCATTCAATGGTGTTCACCTTGGTGAATTCCAAGATTCATGGATTCAGAAATTTGTCAGTAGCCATTGGCCAATAAGGCTCACAGAAGGCTTTTTATCACTAGATGAAAAGGGTCATCTGTCAGATGAAGCAGATATTGGCACTGCCTGGGTGCTATTTTCTCTCCCTGTGATTAAGCTCCACCGGAGCTACCTTCTTAGAGGAGAGTAAAGTGAATCATGTGAATGGAATGTGTTAGTGTATTAGCCTCAGATAGTCCATTGCCTGCAGGCCCCTGCATGCAGGTATTTATCTGGCAGGTGGCCTATTGGTTTAGCCTTACTAGACTTCTCCCGTAGGGCTTTGATGAGTGCAGATAACATTTGTATTACTTTTTTTTTTTAACCACTCTGAGATTCAGTATGCTTGCTATTGAAGTATGTGTTCTTTAAATATATTGGTACCTTTCCATGGGTTTGATCAGCGCCTACTGGTCCTGGTAGCTTCTTCATGTCCAAGATGCTCATTTGTGTTTGCTTGGATCCTCATGTTGATTTGTTAGCTTAATTCCTAGAGCACAAATTTATTACCAAGGTCTTTGAAGGCATTATGCATTTTGCTCCTGATGAAACACTGCAGTAATTTTCTAAGTGCCATCCTTGCAAAATTCTTACCTTTTAAAATATGCACAGCATTCACACCTAAGAAACACTGATCTAGACTTTGTGCATTTTATGTTTATATTGTTGCTCATGTTGGTTGCAGAAAATTGTAGCTGTTTAAAGTACCTCTGTGGAGGCCCATGGATCTGCTACTTTCAAGCTCTTTGATCTTGGGCAAGTTACTTAATGTCTCTGAATCTTATTTTCTTCATTGACAAAATGGGGATTTCTTTATGGGTTTATTGTGAGGATAAAATGAGATAATATATGAGAACAACTCAATATGGTTCCTGGCACAGGTTTTTTCTTTAATAAATGGTTTCGTTATTCTGTTCATCATATAGCATGGTTGTAGTTGGGATGGAGCATCGGTTGGGCTGGCAGCTGTCACAGGCAAGTCATGGGTTTGAGCAGTCACCACGACAGATAGGAGGGTTAGTGACTGAAAAAGAGACAGAAGATAGAATAATAAAGTGCAGACTTATAATATGGGGAGAGTTAGAGGAGTTAAAGCAGGGGCATTAGTCAATGTAATTCCCAAAGAAGAAGTATGAAATCTTCTGGTCTACTGAGTGGATTTCTTGTCTACTGGGCATGTGTGTCTTTTTGGCCACTAAACAATCTCTACCAGTTTCAGTGATGGAGGAATTTTTAGACACAGTAAGGAGCAGGCCAGGCCACAGGAATGGGAGATGTCTTATACATTTGTGCTCTGGGGGTGTCACAGGAGACAGCCTGACCTCCTCCAGGTGAACAGGGGATTCTCCAGCGGGGGTGAGGATACCTGTTTCCAGGAGACCATGTGCCAGGAACCTCGCTATATTCTAGTGTACAGGATCATTGCTGTCTCTACACATTTTCACAAATAGTCTGATTTGAGAGAAAAAATGTATAAAAGTATTCATGTATGAATTAATGTATCTATGAATGAATGAGTGATTACATTTACTTATTTATTTTTCCCTTTAGTTGAGTTTTATATAACAAATATAAAAAGAGGGAGTTTTATTTGCACATCTTAAAAGAATTGGAGTAGATTTTTATAGGAATAGATGTGTCTTATTTAATAATAAAAGAATAACAATAATTCTACTAGTAGCATCTTTATTGTTTCGTGTCATTGTGCTAACTTTTAAATATAGGTGTGTGAATTTTACAAAGCCATGAATTCTTTTGGATGAGATAAATAAAATGTATGTTTGTGTAAAGGCTTCTCTACACAAAAGTTTTCAGACCAGTAATGATTTCATTCAGAGTTGACTGTTTTCTGCAGTTCGTTGTTGGGGTTAAATTCTGATTTGGCTACTTTCCAGGTTCCCGCCTTACATCCCCTGTGGCTTCTGAGAGTTCTTCACCCAGAGTTAAAATAATTTAGTAAGTTAGTTAAAGGCTTTTCCTTGATTCTTTCTTTATAATAGGGTTCCTTGATTTTCAGAAATAGGAAGGTTAAAAAATATATCCCTGAGATGGCTTTGACACTGTGGCAGTGCAGGATATTTTTTCCAGGCATCATACAGTGGCCTTTGAGAGATTGTTCCACACAATACTGTTCTCCATTTAGGATATTTTCCCTGAATAATTTCCATTTTGTGAATTTTCTCCAAAGACTCCTACAGTAGGAGTTTCCACATAAGATAATTAAAATTAGATGTACTTTCTTTTACTGACTTTAACATTTGTTCTTCACATATCAGACAAGAAAATGTATATAGATTTTGCAGGGTTTTTTTCCCCCCTGAATTTGCAACGTCAAAACAAACACTCAGCAAATGATCTTCAATTGGTAACTCATTTTATTACATGCTTTAAAGCTATTCTTTAAAATCTAAAAAATATTTTAAAATACTTCCTCAACCTTGAGGAAACCTAATATGTTTAAATTGTGTGGCAAAATATGTTTTGTTAAAACTTAGACGGTGTTGGTTAATATATATT
>NW_007727275.1:422615-423432 GCF_000696425.1 Galeopterus variegatus | reverse complement strand
TTTAAATTGTGTGGCAAAATATGTTTTGTTAAAACTTAGACGGTGTTGGTTAATATATATTTATGTGTCAAATTGAGAATGAAACTTTTCTATGGCAAATTCAATTCCAGACTTTGTACAAACTCATTACTTCTTTTTTTCTAGGCCTAGGAAGTAGAATATATTAATTGTGTCTAAGGTATCATTACTGAACAAGTTATACATTTAATTTTCTTTGTTAGGGCATTTAACATTTAAGTGGTCCCTTCAAAACCTCATTTTCCCTTATCCTCAGTATCCACTCCAGAGTTCATGTGATGGGTGAGGCTTCCCTCCTTAAAAAGTCCCTTAATTCTGGGCTTCTAAAGCAAAAGACTAAGTGGTTTTACAAAAATTTCTATTATAAAGTCAGTCATAATCAAGGAACTCCAATATATATCTATAGAGAACAGTAATAAAGAACCAAGCAGAACAGGTTATTAGGGGATAATAGATTAAATTTAGATGTTAGTGGTGTTACTTCTTCAGTGTTCCCAAAGACCAAAAAAAAAGAAAAAACAATTTACAAAATTAAAACAAAGCCAGTAGTGACAGAAGAGTGAGAAATTGTCAGCACTGACTTAGCAAAGTTGCCTCCTTGTTCTGCTTTCTCAAAAAGGGAGAATAATATACCCATGTAGCTTTCTAATAGCACCACAGCCCCAACACTGGTGTGTGTGTGTATGTGCACACGTGTTTGTACATGTGAGAATGGGGGACTTAGAACAGTTACAGGTTATACACTCAGTTCTGAATTCAGACTAATTAACTCCTTGGTCATGCTTCTTTATCTCTTTAA
>NW_007727275.1:417641-422424 GCF_000696425.1 Galeopterus variegatus | reverse complement strand
ATACACTCAGTTCTGAATTCAGACTAATTAACTCCTTGGTCATGCTTCTTTATCTCTTTAAGCCTGGTTTTCACCATCTGTAAGCCGGAGGCAATAGTACTGCATCATAGGCTTGTTGTGAAGATTAAATGAGGCTGTTCATGTGCCTGACTTAAGTTATGCGCTATAAATTAGTGATTATAACAATACTGATGATGCTGCTGATGATAATTTGTTATGGGGGCCACTGTTCTGCTGATTACCTAAGGTAAAAATTTTGGAAATACCTTTGGTTTATCCTTTCCCTAAATGTTGAAGTGCCCATCTGAAACAATCAGACAGGAACTCCCTAAATTTCTTCCCACTACCTCTATCCTCTTACCTACATATGTCCCTATATTCTGCCCTCCCTCCTGTTAATATGGGTGAACTATCTGTGTGTAAGTATAGTCTGCAAGCCTCCTCTTGTGTTATGGATCCCATCTTTCTCCATGACTTTGTTATTTATTAGCCCTTCTCTCCTATGTCATTAGTTTTTTTCTTTCCCACTTATGTTTTCCCAGTAGCCCAAAGGATGACCCATCTGAAACCAGCCAAACAGGACCCCCCTTCCTCCCCAACATAGCCTCCTTTAGCTACCATGTCATTTCTCTATTCTCATCATTGTATAAGTTCTCAAAAGGGTTGCCTTTATTCTCTGCATGTTCTCACTTCTCTTTCTCTCTCTGGACTTCCATCCCAACCATCGCCTGCATATTGAGATCATCAGTCTACTGTCTTTGAAATCCACTAGTTGGTCTCCTTTAGTTATCTCTTCTTGTCTTGCTGTATGTCTCAGCAGCATTTGACAAAATTGTCTATTCCCTCCTCCTTGAAAGTTTCTTCCCTTTGTTCCTGGGATACCTCATGCTTCTAGGTTTTCTCTTGCTATCGCCAGTCACCGTTGCATGTTTACTTGTTGGTGTCTCCTCCTCTATCCATTCTCTAAATGTTGGAGTGCTCCAGGGTTCAGTCTTCTTCCCTGCTCTTCCTTCCTTAATAGAGTCTATTATTATAATATTAGGAAATATAAACTTATATGAATATAAATGTACATATTACATATATAAATACACATATAACCCATTTTATAATTATAGTTATAGCAATTACGAATACATTGATATAATTGATGTAATAAATTATAAAGTATTATTAAATTATACACACACACACACACACACACACACACACACACACACACACACACACACACATTCTGTTGTTTTTTTTTCTGGCCAGTACAGGGATGAAACCCTAGACCTCAGTGTTATCAATACCACGCTCTAACTAACTGAGCTAAATGGCCAGCTCCATATAATCTGTTTTCTAAAAAGTATTTTGCTTCATCCGAACCTAAAGAAAACTTGGAGTTGTTGTTACAACCAAGGTGTTTTAGAAAAACATTCTTTACTTTTTATGGAAGGGGTGGTATCATAATTTCCTTTTTTAAAAAAATTGTCTTATTACATCCTTTCCTCAGAGGCTTTTCTTCCAGAGCAGCACTAGCCGTACCCTCCCTAAATATTCTCTGATATTAGGCTTTGCTGAGTGTACCTCCTATGCATGTGGTGCTGACCTGTGTGCGCTCAGGTTTTCACTACTTCTGTGGCTGCTTTTGCTAAGTCTTGATTATTTCCTGATCTTTCAACCATTTTTCTTTTAAGGCTGTGTAATGGATTCAGCATCTTAGTTTATTATGAATAAACATTAGTTCCATATCCTGCCTCATTTATTGGCTTTATTCCTTTTCTGTCCTGTTTTCTCTTTCTCTGCTGACATCATTAGGAAACTTACAACTTTTATTGAATTTTTACAGAGTGCTTCATATTTCGTTGGTTCCAAATTCAATTTCTGGTCTTCACTCTATTGTATGATCATTGAGAAGCTATGGCAGTGACTCTGTAGTAGAAGCATGGGAATCTACTTTTTTGTAGGCCTGAAAAGTCCAGTGGTAATTCCAAAACCCGAAGGGAATGCCCATCACTGTGGTTGAGAGAGGAAATATTTTACTGGATTTAAGCAGTTCCAAATAAGTCATTATTGCCTGAGCCTGTGTAAGCTTTAGCATTTGTTTTTTAATCTGAGAGGAGAAAGAGCCATGGATTTGTGCAAGACTTCATGTAGTGGGTGCTTGAAGGGTCTTACTGTTGTGTATGCATTTGTACACTTTATTCAGTATTGTCCATAGGCATTCCTCATCACAATTTAATCTTCAAAAAAGCCCTATGAGGTTAGTAAAGTAAGTCATTCTATGCCATTTTTCCATTAATTGTAAAGTAAATTATCCCAGTTTTACAATTTGGAAAACTGAGAAATGAAGAGCTTAAGTCATTTGTCTAAAGATACTTAAAGATCGGGGAATTGAAATAAAATGTCTTGATCCCAATCTGAGTTTCTTTTCCCTATATTTTCCTGCTTTGGCCAGAAGAACTTTTCACAGTGTGATTTGTGCCTCTTTCATTCTATTGCCTATACTGTGAGAGGAATCCCTGAATGCCTGTCAGTAGCCAAGAAGATGGGGTGGGGAAGGGGGCCACAGGGGAGTTGGATGGATGAGTACCGAAGGTTGTACTGATTAGCCAGAGAGAGTATTCATGGTCTACATCTCTCTCTCTAGGGAACAGAGATAGTTCACTCCAGATCATAGGTCATCAAACTTTTAAACTGAAAAATCTTTGCAGTAAAAGACTTTGGGGCTTATAGCCCTATATATACGTATGAATTATATACCTATGCTACTGAACAAAGCATTATGTGCATTTTAAACACACACAAAGATATCTGAAAATAATGATATTTTAAAAATAGTAGTTCTCATATTCTCTTACTACCCAAATAAATAATCTTGACCTGACTTGGAAGACTATGATTTTAGGTCAACATGTAATATGGGCAGGCTCATCAAAGGCATATTTATCAGCCATAGAAGGTTTGAAACCAATCTTTGGGAAATGGAACCATCTTACTACCCCGGATTGTCTTTGACTCTAATCTGGTCTCCCTAAAATAATTGTTTTATTGGAATTTTCTTTGAAGACTCAAGAGTATTTACCCATGTTTTGGGAATTGAAAATGTTTTGTATATTCAGCAAATTATCATTAATCACAAGCAAGTCATCAGCTAGGATAGAGCAGGTTATTCCACAATAGCAAACAAACCTCAAATGCCCATGCCTTAAAACAATGGAGGTTTATTTTTCATCAGACTACTGATTTATCAGCAGCAGTGAGGAGTTCCCCAGTGTCCTCACATGCACCCTGAGACTCAGGCTAACAGAAGTTTCACCGTCTAGATTATAACTAATTATGGTAGTAGGTACATGGAGATCAAACACTGGCTCTTAAACTTCCTCCACTCATCTTTATTAGCCAGAGCAGTTTCTGTAAACCACAGCAACTTCAAGATATTAGGAAAGTATGATTCTCCCATATGCCTTGAAGTAGAGAGAATCTGGATATTAGTATATTTATGTGACTCTTAATATAATAAACACTGACTACTGATTTAACCAAAGCTGTAATAGAAGATTAAGGGATTTGTGCCTGTTAGATGCGGAGGTAGGGAGGAAGTGTCGAGTGGTATGAGAAGTTAATCCTCCACAATGGAAAGTCAGTAGATAATGCTGAAAGTTGGAAACTGAAAATAATACTAATATAACCATGTGGTTTGATGATTTGAATGCATAGAGATATGGAACTGTAGAGTAAAAATAGTTGCCTTTGGGGGTTCTAGAAGCCTCCAAAACTATATCAATCTTTAAAACATGTGAATGAATAACCTTTATAAAAATTACATAACTGCTCACATACCCCTCTTTCTCCACCGGCCAAGCTAAGAGTATAATTAATTGTTTGTATGCAGTGTCTCAATTTGCCTAGACAAAAATAAACCTGACCCAAATCTTGCCATGACAGACATTAGTCCTCTTTTAACTGTGTCTTCACAATTAAGATTTTGAAGCTAAGACAAGAGTATTCATCATTTTGCAGAAAACTAAGTACTAAGTCTATATCCATTAGATATCAAGCTGTTATGATTTGCTTCATCTCTCCTATAGACACGGCTGAACAGATATCCACCAGGAATAATTTGTAAGATCAACAATTAAAAAAAAAAAAAGATTCTGCACAGTCCTAGAGTGTGCTGAGACTTTCAATTCAGGGTCTGTCCTTACTGAGCTAGTTAGGACCTCAGAGGATGACTGTCTCCAGAGAGTGTTGGCCCTAAATCATTTCAATTAATTCAGGTGTCTTACCCCTGCAAAAGCTTAAGTCATTTTTAGAATAGGTGGCGGCTCTCTAAGGGTAGAGTCAAGATCAATGGTGAGATTCCTCTAGTTCCAGAATACTTTCCTTCTCTTATCATAAATGAAACCCTGATAAATAGGGATTAATCTTTCATGGAGTTAGAGTTTAATGAAGATATGAATTTAACTATTTGCAGATTTATTTCTGATGGATTTTCACAAGGGTGAGGATGAAGAATATATGATGATATTGTTTAAACTTAAAATGTTTTTTCTTTAACTAATTTCAGCTTTATTTTCAGGGTGACCGTGGACTTCCTGGTTTTCCTGGGCTCCATGGGATACCAGGATCAAAGGTTGAAGAAATCTGTTCCTCTTAAATTTAGCAATGCCTTATTTGAATTCAAATTGAAAGTACTTTTATATTATAAATGTGTTATAAGTAAATGCTCACATATAATTAAAGTTTAATGTAAATGATTGGGTTAAGATTAATATCACAGTTTGAGTACAAT
>NW_007727275.1:400749-416581 GCF_000696425.1 Galeopterus variegatus | reverse complement strand
ATCCATATTGAACATTTAATGTAATGGAAATGGAAAACTTGAATTACAGTCCTAGCCCAACATTAGAGCAATTAGCTTTGTTCACCCTTCTCAGGTGATTTATTCGGAACAATAAAAAAGAGGGAAAATAACTGGTGACTGCAATGCACGGTATTTTATAAGAAAAGATTGTGTTAGTGATCATTCTGAACTTCTCAAATATTTACAGTAAGAGATCCCTTGGGAGGCAGTAGCTGCTTAAAAACATGTCCACTGAGATTATGGGCCTTCCTATTTCATTACATTGAAGAAAGATTAAGTTCTCTGAATGTTTAAAAAACTCACTGCTTTTTAATTTTGTCAAGATGTGGTTTCTGTGTCTAGATACTTGTGATAATAATTCTGCATCTATCAACATTTTCAACATTTTCCATTGTGTCCACTGAACTTCTAAAATAATGCTTTGCCAAAAGTTGCAGAGCCAGCATGGGTTGTAGTTCCACGAATTCTGTCACTACATAATGAGGTTAACTTCTTAGCTTTCACATCTAAGTTTTAGTTGGAACTTGAAATATCGTAAGGTTGTTTTTTAAGCATTAATTTTTAATACAGGGTGCAAAAGGCGAGAAGGGGATTGCTGGTTTTCCTGGCCTTCCTGGACGTGCTGTGAGTTTGACAGATAAAAGTTCTTGAGTATTTTACTTTAAATAAAAAAATCTTATAGCATCTTTTCTTAAAAGCAAAATTAGTATAAAAATATATTAAAACACATGTATTTATTTTTCAGGGAGAACCTGGAAGACATGGAAAGGATGGATTAATGGGAAGTCCTGGTGTCAAGGTATTTACCAAAACAAAATAAAAAGATTTCTATGCCTTATGAGTGAACATTTGAAGAATATACCGATATTAGAATTATTTTTTACATATGGCATTGGGATAAAATGAAAGAGCCAATTTTAAATTTTAAAATAATACTAAATTTCCTTTGAGTTTGTTGTCAATTCTTATGTGTTAGAAATAAAATCACAGGACATTAAAATGTTGAGCTTCTTTGGTAAGCCATTTAGACTGGATTATTTGGTGGGTTAGAGGCAGAGGTTTTTAGCTCCATCTCTCAATGGACTTAGGTTTCAGGGGGTGAAAACCCCTGTACACTTAATCCTGAAAACTTTGTTAATTGTGTGGTTTGGCATGAATATGAGAGAATTTGAGAAAGAGGGATCTGCAAGGTGCCAGTCATTCACCATCCCTGCAAAATCTCGAAGGCACATGCTCTTGTAATGGTGGGTTAGCACCATCATATTCCTATGTAAAGAAACTTTTTATTTGCTAATTATCAAATGGAAATGTAGATGAAATTTTTATAGTGTGGCTTGTTAGGTAAAGGGCATCAGGCATGATATGTATTCANATTATTTCTATTTTATTTTGATGTTGGCATATTAAACTCTGTTGTTTATGGTCTGTGTTGTTTTCTTTACTCTGTAAGGGAAATATTTATATTTATCTAAAATTCAATATTTACATTTTATCTTTTAGGGTGAAATGGGCCCTAAAGGAGATAAAGGATCACCTGGATTTTATGGGAAAAAGGGAAGTATGGATCACAAAGCCAAGTATCCATATTGAACATTTAATGTAATGGAAATGGAAAACTTGAATTACAGTCCTAGCCCAACGTTAGAGCAATTAGCTTTGTTCACCCTTCTCAGGTGATTTATTTGGAACAATGAAAAAAGAGGGAAAATAACTGGTGACTGCAATGCACGGTATTTTATAAGAAAAGATTGTGTTAGTGATCATTCTGAACTTCTCAAATATTTACAGTAAGAGATCCCTTGGGAGGCAGTAGCTGCTTAAAAACATGTCCACTGAGATTATGGGCCTTCCTATTTCATTACATTGAAGGAAGATTAAGTTCTCGGAATGTTTAAAATACTCACTGCTTTTTAATTTTGTCAAGATGTGGTTTCTGTGTCTAGATGCTTGTGATAATAATTCTGCATCTGTCAGCATTTTCAACATCTTCCATTGTGTCCACTGAACTGCTAAAATAATGCTTTGCCAAAAGTTGCAGAGCCAGCATGGGTTGTAGTTCCACGAATTCTGTCACTACATAATGAGGTTAACTTCTTAGCTTTCACATCTAAGTTTTAGATAGAACTTGAAATATTGTAAGGTTGTATTTTAAGTGTTAATTTTTAATACAGGGTGCAAAAGGCGAGAAGGGGATTGCTGGTTTTCCTGGCCTTCCTGGACGTGCTGTGAGTTTGACAGAAAAAAGTTCTTGAATGTTTTACTTTAAATAAAAAAATCTTATAGCATCTCTTTTAAAAAGCAAAATTAGTGTAAAAATATATTAAAACACATGTATTTTTCAGGGAGAACCTGGAAGACATGGAAAGGATGGATTAATGGGAAGTCCTGGTGTCAAGGTATTTACCAAAACAAAATAAAAAGATTTCTATGCCTTATGAGTGAACATTTGAAGAATATACCGATATTAGAATTATTTTTTACATATGGCATTGGGATAAAATGAAAGAGCCAATTTTAAATTTTAAAATAATACTAAATTTCCTTTGAGTTTGTTGTCAATTCTTATGTGTTAGAAATAAAATCACAGGACATTAAAATGTTGAGCTTCTTTGGTAAGCCATTTAGACTGGATTATTTGGTGGGTTAGAGGCAGAGGTTTTTAGCTCCGTCTCTCAATGGACTTAGGTTTCAGGGGGTGAAAACCCCTGTATACTTAATCCTGAAAACTTTGTTAATTGTGTGGTTTGGCATGAATATGAGAGAATTTGAGAAAGAGGGATCTGCAAGGTGCCAGTCATTCACCATCCCTGCAAAATCTCGAAGGCACATGCTCTTGTAATGGTGGGTTAGCACCATCATATTCCTATGTAAAGAAACTTTTTATTTGCTAATTATCAAATGGAAATATAGATGAAATTTTTATAGTGTGGCTTGTTAGGTAAAGGGCATCAGGCATGATATGTATTCAAGTTAGTGGATCTGGAATGTGCAAACAGTCCAAGTGACCACGTCATGGTCCAACTATAAGCTGATTTGGATACCTAAGGAGAGTATTTGTAATCTATTAGAGCCAAAGAGGCCACTTGGTCAAGCACTGGATTTAGGGATGTCATCATATTTCCTAATGGTCAGCACCTTGAAGCCCAAACTTCCATAGAAATCCAGTCCAAATTGTCTTAGTCTGTCATTGTTTTCTTTTCCTTTGGAAAAATTGTTCATTTATTTGCGTCAAGTGTTATGAAAGTTCTCTAAATACCCATGATTCCTCAAAGAATATAGACAGCGCTTCCTGAGAGAGACAATAGTAACCTGAGTGTAAAATATTGGGGCCTATTTTAAGGAGCTTGGTTCCCTCTAGTTAATTATGTCTCAATAGATTTGTATTTTATTTTCTACTTATTTATCAATTAAATAGATTTTTTGATATTTATTAGGTGCTAGATATATAGAAGAGAATGAAACCATCGTGGCCCCTTCTATTAAGGACTTTATCACCTAGTCCCTCTATATGACAGAATATAGATTCTTCTTTTTACCTGTAAACTAGGCATTAATTTAATTTAATTTAATTTAACTTGTCTTCTGTTAGCATAAGCCCATGTGCCCCCAGAAATGGGATTTAAATTTTTGGGGGGTAGTAAAGGTTAAAGAATAGAACCAAGTTGAATTTCTAGCTTTTTAATGTCTTTTTCTAACTAGCTGTATGTCCTTTGGCAAATTCTTTGACCCTCAGTTCTTTCCAGTTCAAGAATGGAGTACTTAGGATTAAGTAAGATAAAATTCCCAGCACAGTGCCTGGTAGAGAATAAGTGTTCCATAAGGAATTAGTTCTTTTGTCCATTTCTTGGTTTGAACATAGCTTTAATATCCTTTTTGATCCTAATTTTGATAGCACATGTACCTAAACACACCCACACCGTATAAGCATCTATTGGCTCTTTTTTTAACAGCTTCATTTGTATATAATTGCCATACCATGCAATTCACCCATTTAATGTGTACAATTCAATGGTTTTTAGTGTATTTATAGTCTAATTTTAGAGCATTTTCATTACCCCAGACAGAAACTTCATACCCATTAGCAGTCATTCCACGTTCCCCTCCGAGCCACTACCACTCCTCACCTCTGGCCCGAGGCAGTCACTGCTTTGCTTCATGTCAGTGTGGATTTGCCTAGTCTGGACGTTTCAGTAAATGGAATCATATAATATGTGGTCTTTTGTGGCTGCCTTTTTTATTTCATTATGTTTTCAAGGTTCATCCATGTTTTGGCCTTTATCAGTACTTTCTCATTGCTGGTAATGTTTCATAGTAGGATGTATCACTATGTTTAACATTTTGAGGTCAGTTCACTCTTGATATTTGCTTTCCTGATAGGTTTATGCTACTCTTCATATTTAATCTTGGTGACATCTCCCATTTCCCATTTTCTAACTGGTGTGGATCTCCTAGATTCTTTCTATCTTACCTGTCTGTAATGTCTGTAAATTTTTTTACTGGAATCATTTGTGAATTAAAGAAAAAAAAAAAGGCCTATTTACTTTAAAAAAAAACTTTATGTTTTAGAATAGTTTTAGGTTCATAGCATAACGGAGTGTATAGTACAGCGTGTTCCCATCTTTCCCTTGCCCTTGCCCCAACCTCCCCCACAATCAACATCTCCCACAAGAGTGGTACATTTGTTACGATTGATGAACTCATACTTTCATGACTTATATTAGGGTTCGTTCCTGGCATTATACATTTTATGGGTTTGGACAAATGTACAGTGAAATGTGTCCACCATTACTGTTTCATACTGAATAGTTTCTCTATCCTAAAAATCCTCTGTGATCATCTATTAATCCCCCTCTTTCCCAACCAGTGAAAACCATTGATCTTTTTACTGTCTACATAGTTTTACCTTTTCCAGGATATCATATAGTTGGAATCTTACAGTGTGTATTTCATGGTTTAATAGATCATTGCTTTTTAGTACTGAATAATATTCCTTTGTCTGGATATACTATAGTTTTCATTTCCTTTTTGGAATCTTTAATTAATGAATCATACCTAATTTAAAACCCATTTTCTTATGCCCTCCGTCTTTTTGTTTTGATCTTTTTCAGTCCTACATAAAATCGAACCACATAAACATATAAATATTTATTTCTATAATGTATTTTTGTCAAACCATTGGGAAGTAAATTACGGACACCCAGACCGCATGCATTTCTCTCCTAAACACTTAAGCTTGTATCTCCTAAGAATTCTTTCAATTCCATTATGACACCCAAGAGATTTAACATCAATACAGTAATATCTAATATTGAGCCCATATCCAGATTTTTCCAATTCTTCAAAAAAGTGTCTTAAATAGGTATTTCTTTTTACCTGGATGTAATCAAGATTTGTGCACTGCATTTAGTTAGCGTATGAGTTAAGATTCTCCAGAGAAACAGAACGAATCTATATATACACCTACATAAATACATATGGAAAGACAGAGAGAGAGAGAGATTTTAAGGAATTGGCTCATGGGATTGTGGGGGTTGGGAAGTCCACAGTCTGCAGGGCAAGCCAGCAGGCTGGAGATGCACAGAATTGATGTTGCAGCCCAAAGGCAGTCCAGAGACAAGTCCTTCTTCTTCAGGTGGTGTCAGTTGTTTTCTCTGAATGCCTTCAATTTGTTGGATGATCCCTACCCACATTATGGAGTGTAATCTGCTTTATTCAAAATCTATTGACTTAAATGTTAATGACATCTAAAATAATATCTTCACAGCAACATCTTAGACTGGTGTTTGACCAAACATCAGGGCACTGTGGCCTAGCCAAACTGACACATACAATTAACCAATACAGACGGCATGTCTCTTTACTCATAATCTAAAGGAACCCACCGCTTTTTTTCGCTCTTCTGGGGAATGTCTCTCATGACATTGACAGGAAATTTTTCTAAAAATGGTCACAGATTCTGGATTATTAGTTAATATTATTGTATCAGTGTTAAACTTCTGGAATTTTCTGATAATTTATTATTGCATTCAGGATAAAAATTTTGGTAAAATATAAGACAGGTGATATCTTATACTTTCTTTTACATTCCACTAGGAGGCACATAATGTCTGTCCTACTATTGGTGATGCTAGATTTGCTCACTTGATTAAGATAGTGGCCACAGACAGGTGTGGCATATTATGTATAAGGGTACGTCAAAAGGTTTGTGGAAAAACTGAATTAAAAAGTAATATGAATCCTTCCATGAACTTTTGAAAACCACTCATCTGTGTATGTGTTTCTTTTTTTCATAGTATATCTCCAGTTTATTTAGGTCCTCTTTAAACATGTCTCCAAAAATTAAATGATTTCCTTCATAAATGTGTAGCACATTTTTTGTTAGTTTTTCCCCAGATATTTAATATTGTTCGTGCTATTATAAATGATATTTTTTACAGATTTATGGGTATAATTTACATATAATAAAATTTACGGGCCGGCCCGGTGGCGCTTCCACATACAGACCGGTTCCTGCTCACTGGCTGAGCGAGGAGCGGGCGCAGCACCGAGGGTTGCAATCCCGTTGCCGGTCCCGGTCCGGTACGGGCGCGACACTGAGGGTTGCGATCCGTTGCCGGACACGAAAAAAGACAAAAAGGAAAAAAAAAATTTACACAGTTTAAGTACAATTTTATATTGTATTTCAATAATATATGATATTCACATTAGTGCAACTATCACCAAATTCAAGTTTTAGAATTTTTTAACCTCAAAGAGTTCTCTTGTTCTCCTTGGAAGTCAATTCACACTCCCAGTCTTGCCACTCAGCAACTACTACTCTGCTTTCTATCACTGTACTTTTACCACTCGTAATTTTAATGAAATGGAATCATAGTATTTAGTGGTATGGATGTAAACGTTGGACTTACTTCCTGTATTTAGCATTTATGAATAATGTTGCTTTGAACATTCTTATACACATCTTAGTGTGGACATGTTTTTATTTCTCTTGGGTTAATACCTAATAGAAGTGCTGGGTTGTATGGTTAGTATATGTTTAACTTCTAAGAAATAATCAAACTGTTTCCCAAAGTGGTGGCATAATTCTCTATTTCCACCAGGAGTGTATTAAAATTCCGGTTTTACCACATCCTGTCAACACTTGGTTTTATCACCCATTTTATATTTTAGCTATTTTAGTTGGTATGTAATAGTACCTCTTTGTGGTTTTAATTTGCATTTCCCTGTTGATTGATGATGTTAATGTCTTTTGATGGACCTATTGGCCATTTGTATGTTCTTCTATCTGCCCATTATAAAATAAATTGGGTTTTTTTCTTGTTAATGACTTGTAAGAGTTCTTTATATATTCTGGATATAAATCTTTTATCAGTTACATGTCTATGAATATTTTCTCCCAATCTTTGGATTGCCTTTTCATGGATTGCTTTTTTATTTTCTTATTGGTATCTTTTTTTTTTTTTTGTCTTTTTGTCTTTTTCCGTGTCCGGCAATGGATCGCAACCCTCAGTGTTGCCCCCGTACCGGACCGGGGACCGGCAACGGGATCGCAACCCTCGGCGTTGCTCCCGCGCCTCACTCAGCCAGTGAGCGGGAACCGGTCTGTATGTGGGATCCGAACCCTTGGGTGGGAGCGCCACCGTGCTTCCCAAGCGGCGCACTATCCAGTGCGCCACCGGGCCGGCCCTTATTGGTATCTTTTGATGGACAAAAGTTTTTAATCTGGATGAAGTGTAATTTCTGATTTTTTTTTTTATGATTCATGCTTTTTGTGTCCTAATTAAGAATATTTACCTAACCTAAGGTCACAAAAATTTTCTCCTATCTTTTCTTCTAAAAGAAAAAATTTTCAGTTTTTCTAAATACTTATATTTATAATGTTGTTTTCTAAATATTTTCAGGAATTTTATAATATTAGCTTACAAATTTAAGTGTATGATTCATTTTGAATTAAATTTTAATGTTCATTTTTTCCCCGTATAGAGATCCAGTTATTCCAGCACTATTTATTGAAGACTGTCATTTCACATTGAATTACATTAGGACTTTTGCTGAATATCAATTGGTCAATGTATGTGTGGAACTAGTTTTATACTCTCAATTCTGTTTCACTAATCTATAACTCTAGTCTTTACTCAGCAGCCTACTGTCTTGATTACCATTGCTTTAAAATAAGTCAAACTCTAAATTTGTTTTTTAAAAATTGTAATGGAGACACTAGATCCAAATAAATTTCATGTAGGTTTTAATATCAGCTAGAAAATTTTTACAAAAAAAAAAAAAAAGCTTTCTGCAGTTTGTTAAGTAAAATTTATAGTTTGGAATAATTTTAGATTTACAGGAAAGTTTTAAATATAGTATAAAGAATTCCCTTATAATCTTTACACAGTTCCTCCTGTAATCTTATACTACTATGATATATTTGTCAAAAATAAGAAAAAAATATTGGCATGTTATTGTAAACTGAATTTTGTACTTTTTAATTTAGATTTCATTAGTTTTTCTACTCATGTGCTTTTTCTATTCCAGGATCCAGTCCAGGATACCACATTGCATGTATTTGTCATACCTCCCCAGTCTCCTCTGATCTGTGATAATTTATCAGTCATTTCTTGGTTTTCATGATTTTTATAGTTTTGAAGAGTATTGGCCAGGTGTTTTGAAGAATGTCACTCTATCTGGGTTTGTCTGATGTTTTTCTCACGATTAGATTAGGATTATGGTTTTTTGGGAGAAGGATAACATAGAAGTGAAGTGCCCTGCTCATCATCTCAGAGGGTACGTACTATCCATATGACTATTCATTGGTGATATTGACCTTGATCACTTGGTTAAGATAGTATTTGCCAGGTTTCTCCACTTTGAAGTTAGTTACTACCTTTTTCTTTCCATATTCTGTCCTTTGGAAGCAAGTCACCATGTCTAGCCCCTTCTGAAGGTTGGGGGTAGGATTAAACTCCCATTAGAGGATGGAGTATCGACATATTTTTCAATTTATTTGGGTAGAGTTGTCATCTTAACAATATTGAGTCTCCCAATCCATGAACATGGAATATCATTCGACTAATGTATGTTTCCTCTACTTTATCTCAGCAATGTTTTATAGTTTTCAGTGTATAGTCTTGTGCATTTTTTGTTAAATTCATACCTAAGTATTTCATTTTTTAAAATTCTCTTGTGAATAGCTTTTTAAAAATTTGATTTTTGTTTGTCTGTTGCTGGTATATGGAAATACTATTAGATTTGGTATATTGATAATATATCCTGCAATCTTGCTAAACTCATTTATTGGTTCCTGCAACTTTCTTTGTAGATTCCTTAGGTTATCCTGCAAATAAAGATAATTTTCTTCTTCTATATTAATTTATATAGATTTTATTTGGTTTATTAGTTTTATTGGAATGACCAGGTCCTCCAATATAATATATAATAGAAGTGGCAAGAATGTACCTTCTTGCCTTGTTTCCGACCTTAGATAGAAAGCCATTAATCTTGCACTACTGTGAGTTTGTTGGTGGTTTTACATACAAACCTGTCATCAGGTTGAGGAAATTTCCTTTTATTTTAGTCTGAGAGCTTTTTTGGGGTTTTTTTTTTTTTTTAATCATGATTGGGTGTTGAATGATTAGGATAAACTCAAACAGGTCATCATATTATTCTTTTTGTATATTGCTCAATTCAATTTGCAAATATTTTATTAAGACCTTTTGTGTCTATGTTCATGAGGAATATTGGTCAGTAGTTTTCTTGTGATATTTTTATCTGGCTTCTCTTTTCTGAAAGAGTTGTGTAGGATTGGTAACATTTCTTTCTTATGTGTTTCATAGAATTCAGTAGTGAAGCCATTTGGGCCTGAGCTTTGTAGGTGTGTTGTGTATGTAAGGAAGATTTTAATTATGAATTAAATTTCTTTACTAAATATAGCGATATTTAGATTTTCTCTTTCTTCCTGAGCAAGTTTTGGTAATTTTTGCCTTTCAAGGAATATGTCCATTTCATCTAATTTTCAAATTTGTTGGTATATTTTGTTTATAATATTGCCTTCTCTTGTCCTTTTGGTGTCTGTAGGATTTGTAGTGATGTCCCATATTTCATTCTCGGTATTATATGTTTTGTAATAATGATTTCTTACTGATACTTACAATTGAAATCAAGCACATAGTTTTTTCTCATCTTGCCCTTTGTCATCTGTGCCTGCTGCTTTTTTTGTTCACGGGTAACTTTCTCTTATTTCTTACATGAAAATCATTTAAGCATTCACTCATAGGGTCAATAATAATAAACTTGTGTCTCTTAAGAAATTAGCATTTCATCTAGATTTTTCAAGAAATTTCAAGTGATTTGCAAGTAATTGTGAAAATTCCTCTCTTATAATTTTTAAAATGTTTTCTCTGCTTCAATTATTATTCTCTCTTTGTCAGTTCTTACTTTGGGTACTTATGCTTTCATTCTCTACTTTTTTTTTGCTTGACTGTATAAACTTCTGGTTTCTTTATTGTGTTGGTTTTTATTTAAAGATCCAGCATTGTAATTAAATATTAACTTCATTGATTTTTCTGTATTTTACATCTATCAGTGCTATATCCTTTCTTCTTTACTTCATTTTTTTCTTGATTTTTAATCAAGAATTGAATTAATTTGTTATCATTCCTTTATTACTTTTTTTGCTCTAAGTGGTTAAATTATGAATATTGTTCTGCTTATTGCTTCAATTGTATCCCCTTGATTCTGATGTGCAGTGTCTTCATTATTTTTTAGAAATTCTGCAATTTTGGTTTTTATTTCTCTTTTTCCTAAGAATTGTTTAAAGAGTTAAAACTTATTTTAGATCGAAAGACCTCTTATATTTTTAATTGGGACATAATTGATTGTACATATTTGTGGGGTACTGCATTGAATATCAATACCTATGTGCAATACCTGATGCTAAAAGCAGGATAATTAATACATTAAATGTTATACCATGTAATCATTTTTTGTGGCACTTTACCCATTTCTCACTAAATCCCCCTCCTCTTCTCCCTTTCCCACCTCTGCTAACCTCAGTTCTGTTCTCTCCTTTCAAAAGGTTAACATATTATTGTGATTGTTGTATCTTTCTTTTTTTCTTTCTTTGAAAGACCTCTTATTTTGATTCTTTTGTCAATTTCTGATTTATTGCACTGTATCAGAGAATGTTATAACACCAAGGTCAAAGGTTTAGATTCCCGTACTGGCCAGCCACCCCCGCCCCCCAAACACCACTAACGAATTACAGATTCCTGTGGCAAATCCAAAGGTGAAGATGTCCAGTAAGCAGTTAGATCCAGATAAGGAGCTTCATCTCACTTGAAGACAGAGAAGGGATGGGATACTGAACAGAGTTGGAAGGGATCAACTTAGATTGGATGACAGACACCCATTTTACCATACTAAGAAAGAGAAATAGGTGTGTGCAAGTCTGGGTGTGTTGGTTTGGTGGTAGGATGTTTGACTTCTCCTTTTTCTAAGAAAGTGGGAGGTATCACCTGTTGAGAGAGGAAGAAAAAAAGGAGTTTCTGTTGATGAGAGAACGTTTTACATATCAGAAACTTTTTCTATATGTGGAAAATGTGGTGGAGAGGAGATGAAGGATTATAGAGTCTGCATTGAAGTCCAGTTGAAGCTGGAAGTTACAATCTGTGTGAGTATAATACTATTTTTCCCCCATAGCCATACTTAGAACCCAAGCACAGGTCTGAGGCAGCTTTCAGTTGGTTTACTCAACACTGTAATGTGCAAAAGCAAGTATAGTAGATTAACAGTGAGGTAAAGGGTAAGAATTTTAGAGAGCTGTTGAAATAATGAAACATGGTATTTAAGCTGGATATGAAATTAAGTGAAGACAGGAGAGGACAGATTATAACAAATGACATAATGTATTGAATACTTACTACATGCCTGGCTCTTTTCCCAGCACTTTATATACATTTTCTCTTTAATCTCATGAATCATTACATGTGAAAAAAATTTTACCATTTTACAGATGAGAATACTAAGGAATAGAGAGATTAAATAACATGTCCAAAATCACATAGCCATTATTTGAAAACCAATGAGAATTCCTTGGGCCAAATTGTTGAAAAATCATATTATGTCCAAATAATCTTTCCCAAAGATAGAAAATGATGATGAAACTGTTGACCCTACTGTGGTCTTTTTTTGTTGTTGTTATTTTAAGTAGATTAAAAGAAGGGTTGACTTTAATTTGTAAAAATACTCATTTTGCTTAAATTATAATGGGAAACTATAGCAGCTCAAATATAAAAGTAACATGTACTATTGGAAAATAATACAGCTTAAAACAAATCATGAGTAAAGAATTGTTAAAACCTCAGCTGTTTGGTGGCAGTGGATCTCCCCATCTGTGCCTAGAGCTAGAGTTGTTCAAGGCACTTTTATGAAGGTTCTTATTTTATTTTTCTTAAAAAAAAGTCTATGAAGGGCCAAGCCCGTGGTGCACTCGGGAGAGTGCGGCACTGGGAGTGCAGCGACGCTCCCGCCGTGGGTTCGGATCCTATATAGGAACGGCCGGTGCGCTCACTGGCTGAGCGCGGTGCGGGCGACACCACACCAAGGATGGTGACCCCCTTACTGGTCACGAAAAAGACAAAAAAAAAGTCTATGAAGTTGGGGGTATTAGTGGCATTTTATACATATTCAGGTTCAGAGAGATTAAAGGATTTACCCAAATGCATACAGTCAGTCCCATGGCAGAGTGAGAATTTCAAGCCTAATTTGTGTGATCACCTCTATGCATGACACCTTACAAACATCTTGTCTGTTTATCTGGTTACCAGGATAAGCTTACCAGTGTTACATCTTCAACATATCCTCTGGCATGCTAGTAGTGATTTGTTTACATAGTGGGAATAAATCATGCAGTAAGATCAAAGTCAAAAATAAAGTGTTTCCTTAATAACAAAGTGAGGGTCTTTCTCAAAATTAAATTATATTTTCGTGGCCACTAAACCATACCTTCCACTGATTTTGAGGATTGCTATGACTACAAACTAAATTATTCTCCACCCTTTTATTTTCTGTGGGTAAGTACAAAAGACTACAGCATGAAAGGAAATATACATGCAGTGCAAGCTTCACATGTCTGTTTTTGGTTAAATTTCCTTTTTTAAATAACTGGTTTGTTGTGGAATAAATCATCATTGACACTAGCTGTAGAAATCGGATATACATGCAGTGCAAGCTTCACATGTCTGTTTTTGGTTAAATTTCCTTTTTTAAATAACTTGTTTGTTGTGGAATAAATCATCATTGACACTAGCTGTAGAAATCGGGTTGAGGAATAATGTTGAGGATGACATTTTCCCAATTATTTCATATCAGGAAGGAAGGTAATAATAGAATAGGAAAATGGTCAATTAGAGGTGGAGCCATGCTGGATGCTTTTTTCCATTAGCCAGACACACTGACCTGTATCAGGTTCTCCAGGTCAGTAAAGCAGTCAAGTGATCAGGTTAAGTTCTGGTTACAACACTGGATTTCACAGTCTAGTTGTATATTGCATTTGATTATTTTACAGAATATGGCCAAGCAGAAATTATCCATTCATTTCCTGATGAAACATTATTAAAATCCATTATTAAAAGAATGAAGAGAACATTCCTAGGTAAAGATTACTGGGCATCATCTTGTAATAACTAACCTGCATAATCTTCTAACAGCAAAGGCTATAGTCCTATCCACAAATGTTTTTCCTATTTGCTTTATCCCCTGAAAACTGAGCATTTAAGAATAAACAGTCTATTTCTCTTTCCTTGATAGGCTCCAATGATTATAAAGAAGGGGACAGATAGTCTTATATTATGTTTGGCACTATTCTAAGTATTGTAGGTGACTTTAAAAAAACTCATGTAAGATATATTTTCTGTCTTTAAGGAATGTGCAAATGAGGGAAAAAACACATATAAACAAGCAACTGCTGAACAACCTGGCCATCATAAAATAGCTAAGAGTAAAGCTATAAAGTGTCACTGTAGTTCATAGAAAGAGATTCACAAGAGCAGCGGTGATCTTCAGTCTCTGTCTTGAGATCCGGGCCAGCGCAGTGGTTCTCAAAATGTGGTCCCAAGACCAGCAGTATCAACACTTCCTGAGAACTTATCAGAAATGCAAATCCTTGGGACCCACATCAGACCTATTAAATCAGAAACTCCAGGGAGGGCCCACAATCTGCAGTTTAATAAAACTTCCAGGTGATTCTGATGCAGCTAAAGTTTGAGAATCACTGCTATATGGTATAAAGAATGGGTAACATTTTGTTCATTTAATCCTGTATAATTCTGATTAGTTGTTCTAACAAGATGTAGGAAGAATGAGAATAAATTAAATCCTCAAATAATGGTGTTTTTCATTACTGATGAAACTTGCTGATGGCTAGCTACTTTTTAAAAAACTTCCTGTTGATTAGAATAAAATAATAAGAGAAGTAATAGAATTACTTCTCTGTCAATGGGCAGAGAAGGAAAAGGAGAGATTTTTATGAACTAAAGTAGTCATGGAATACCAAATTAGTTGTTTGTACTATTTGGCAACTGCCCTCCCCTCTTTATTTTATGTACAGATAATCTAAACTGCAAATTTGCTTAATAAGTCACATATGACAGTACCTGGAGGCAGACAAAGATAAGTGACCTGATGATCTACAGCCCTGCTCTAGTTCTCAA
Organism: Galeopterus variegatus; assembly: GCF_000696425.1. Classification (NCBI taxonomy): domain Eukaryota; kingdom Metazoa; phylum Chordata; class Mammalia; order Dermoptera; family Cynocephalidae; genus Galeopterus; species Galeopterus variegatus. The sequence goes on along the minus strand of NW_007727275.1, from coordinate 401,858 downwards.
ATAGCTGCAGCAGAGTCACAGGGAGACTCCTTAGAACACAGACCGCTGGGCCTCATTCCCCAGAGCTTCTCATTCAGTAGGCTGCAGTAGGACTTGCAAATTTGCATCTTAAAGTTCCTACATGAGGTGAAAGTGATCTGGCTGATCTGGGGACTGTACTTGAGAACCACTGACTTGGGATATTCCTCCCAACTATTGATAGTAGTGATGAGTTCAGATGTAGATATTGTCAGACCTTACTATCCTCTGGTTCTGCATCCACGTATTCACCCAACTGTGTATTGAAAATATTCGGGGAAAAAAATCCAGTAACAAATAACAGTACAACAATAAAAATAACACACACGCACAATAAACAGTACAACAACTATTTACATAGCATTTACACTGTATTAAGTATTATAAATACAGTTGACCCTTGAGCAACAGGAGTTAATTGGCGCCAACCCCCTCCCCCCACTCAAGCATATGAAACATTCAAGTACATGAAAAATTGGGCCCTCCTTATACTTGGGTTCTGCATTTAGAGAATACTGTATTTTTTTTAAGAGAAGCTTTAAAGCAGCTTTATTTATACTAGCCCCAAATAGAAACAACCCACATGTTCATCAACGGGAGAGTAGACAGATTCTGTATATTCACACAATGGAGTACCACAGAATGTTAAAAATAAAAAACTTATTGACATATGCAATACCATATATGAATCTTAAAAACATAATGTTGAATGAAAAAGCCAGACACAGTAGAGTAGACTGTGTGATTCCATTCATCTAAAACTCTAGAAAAGGGACAGGCCCGTGGATCACTCTGGAGAGTGTGGTGCTGATAACACCAAGGCCACGGGTTCGGATCCCATATAGGGACGGCCAGTTAGCTCACTGGGTGAGCTTGGTGCTGACGACACCAAGTCAAGGGTTATGATCCCCTTACCGGTCATCTTTTGAAAATAAAAATAAAAATAAAGTATACTACAAAGCTATAATAGCCAAAACGGTATGGTACTGGCATAAAAACAGACACACTGATCAATGGAATAGAATAGAGAATCCAGAAATCAACCCACACACCTACAGCCATCTGATCTTTGACAAAGGCACCAAGCCTAT
>NW_007727275.1:352656-400461 GCF_000696425.1 Galeopterus variegatus | reverse complement strand
ACACCAAGTCAAGGGATAAGATCCCCTTACTGGTCATCTTTAAAAAAAAAAAAATAGAAAAAAGCAAATCTCAGCTACAATGATAGATATGAAAAATTGGGTTATCTCCTGGTGAGAACGCTGTATTTTTCATCAGCATTTGGTTGAATCCACAGATGTGGAACTTGTGTATATGGAAGGCCAGCTGTATTTATTTTAAAAAATATGTGTTTACGTGGACCCACACTGTTCAAACCCGTGTTGTTCAAGGATTTGCTGTAATCTGGAGATGACTTAAAGTATATGGGAGAATGTGTATAGGTTATATGCAAATACATGCCATTTTCTATTAAAGACTTGAGCATCTGTGGATTTTGGTATCTGCGGGTATGTGGGGGGTGGGGTGGGATGTGCTGGAACCAGTTCTCCAGGTATGCCAGGGACAACTGTACTGCATTATTTCCTTGTAGTATTATGACCTAATATTTCCCTTTTCTCTAACATTTCAGGCTTTTAAAACTGTGGCTTTTAGACTAAGTGGACCCAACATACATTTTTGTTTTCTATGACATTTTCATCAGATTTTCTGTAGAACCGTTGGAGTGGCAGGACCTTTCCTCCCTCCGATTTGGTTAATTTAGAAGAAAACATTATTTTTGGTTCCCTCTATCCTCAACTGTCACGTAGTGTTTTAAAATGCGTAAAACTGGAACAGATGAAATATTTGGCTTTAGTTGGTATTTCATTGTGTTAACGAAATGCAAGAATTCATAAAAGTGAGAGAATCATTGTTTATATAATGTGATATGGTGTGATATGGTTGAATTTTTTTCTAAGTGCTGCTTATATTTGCCAAGTTTTATAGCTTCTTCTGTGCTTCGTTTTCTGTAAATTTGGGAAATTCATTAGAGCATGAAACTATAAAGAACAGTGTTGGAATATGCTTTAGTATATACATTCTGAGATTCTTTCCCCCTTAAGCTTATTTCAACTCAGGTACTTGAGACATTTACAAGAAAAATGATTTTATTTTAGCTACTCTCTTGCTCTTATCTAGGATGAAATGTTCTCTTTGGTATGAAACCAGTGTGGTACAATTGCTGGCAGAGAGCTTTGCTTGATATTATGTAGCACTTTGCTGAACAGAAACAAGCTCATGGCTCTTAATGACTATTAGGTTTCAAAAGTCTCAGTGTATGAGGGTGTGTGTGTGTGTGTGTGTGTGTGTGTGTGTGTGTGTGTGTGTTTCAAGAGGATCTCCCCTACTATACTTTATTTTGTTCAAGCAGTTTAATAGCTTTATTAATCTGTGGATATTATGCATTTTAGGATTATATTCAGCTAATATTTATTATTTTAGTAGGTAGAGTGTCAGATATTGTTATATACACCAGCAATTGATTCATTTGGGAAAATATTTTTGCATACCCAAAGATGGATGTAAAATAAGACACTTGGATAATTTGAGCATAGTAATTGAAAGATATAAAACTGAAAACTATTGCTATTTTAACAACTACTAAAAAATACACATTTTAGGTGCTTATTTTAAATAGGCAGATACTAAATTAAAGTGCCAGATAATTTCAAGTGGTAACCTGTAAATAACTACATTCTTAATAAAAATTTTATTTTAATTTTAAAATACAAGGTAAAGTCAAATTAGGTTCAATAGGATAATCAATTTTAGAGTAAAAATGAAAATCAAAATAAATATGAAAATGACTGACATAGAACATTGGTCCCATTTACTTTAAAGATAATAATGCCCTATTCTCATAAGAATGACTATAAGGAACCACGGTTATTTTATAACTCAATTATCTTCCATTAAGTATAAGTTTTTAATGTTTATATAGTGACTTTATAAATTTTTGAAAAACTTATTTGATATCAGGAAAAGTTAATATAAATAATCCAAAAGTAATTTTGGTTTTTCTGTCTGTATTTAATATGCTTTAATATGCAATGTTATAGTATATACTGTTATTTTAGTAAGGAGAACTGAAAATGGAATTCTCTATTTCTTTTTATCAAATCATTAAAGGGAGAAGTGGGACCCCCAGGAGCGCCAGGGCAGGATGGACCACAAGGAGAGCCTGTAAGTACTTTCTCAAATCATCTCTAACAGATGAAGTTCTTTTCCTGTCATGAAACCCTCTTACTATTTAAATTTTTCTCCCAGATACCCTGTTCTTGTTCAGTGACTTTAAGATTTTGGATGTTGTAAAATGTGTTTGCAGAATGCAATAAAATATTGAAATATTGAATCCTCTTTTATAACCCAGGAAGAGTTTTGCATGCACTATGAGTCAACCACAAGCATTCCTGCCCAGACACATGAGTGGTTAACACAAACATCATGGTCTGTTGCTGAGCCTTTAGTCCACTCATGTCACTTTGCCACTTCTTCATTGTTTTGTAGTGTGCTCTCTGGGATCATGTGTTCAACAAAAATCAGAGATAGAGAAATGTTTGATTAAGAAAGTACTGAATCTGAATCCTAGATATTTGTATTTTTATAAAGTGTTCCAGATGATTCTTAACTACAGATGGAAATAGTTTGCTCCCATCTTTTATTCCTACAACTCATAACCAACATTTAAATACCAGGATATCTCATTTTATTCATCAAAGGTGCCTATATTCAGGGAACTTGTAACTTGTTGTGGGGGGAACTAGGTCAAGAAGTGAAATAATAGCTAAGATATATTGCAGTTTATCACAAGATGTTCAGTTGAGTGTTCAGAATTTAAATATTGGAAATAAGAGGGAGAATGGTATCACTGAGGCTTTCTAAATAGGGTAGAGGGATTTAACTGCTCTTAAAGCCACTCAGTCAAATATTCATTGAATTCTCTTCTTGGGTATTATGATGCACTGGGACAAGTTTTGTGTAGAACTACTACTGCTTTCAGGAAGCTTAATCTAACTTAGAAGACTGAAAAACATGATGCAGGTGATTACCAACATAATGCTGTCTATAAGTAAGTGCCAGATATGGATTTGACTCGAAGGCAGAAGGCCAGGGTTTGAAGACAGTTTCTGCTACGTTCCATTTGTGTGAACTTGGATAAGTCACTTCACGTCTCCGAATATGTTTTTCCTCATCTGAATAGTGTAACTGCTTATAATGCCTACTTCAAAGGTTGTTGTGAGGCTTATGTAGGAAACTTGAGAAAAGTGTGAACACATGGCAAAGATGCATGAGGTTATTTATTATAAGTGCTGAAGGACTACAAGGAACCAATTCTGTATCTTGGGGTGGTTGAGAATTTTTTACCAAGGATTTGGGGCTAGATTTGATTATAAAAGGATGACTGGGAATGAAAGAAAGAAAGGAGAGAGAATTAATATGAGTGATGACACACAGATGAGAGGGTTAAAGGTGTGCCCAAGAAATAATGAAATGTTCTTAATGCGGTCCTGGAGCTGCAGCGAAGGGTCCCTGTTGGATTCTGGCTGAAAGTGAGTAACTGGCAGCCTTGAGGGAGGAAAGCATCCCCTAAGCATGCCTCATTTCCTAGTTAATATTTTCTTGGTTAATAAACAATCCCATTAATAAAACAAAAATTGACTCCATTGCATTCCTATAATGTTTGGGTTCAGTGGTGAAAGAAACATGGACTGCCTCGTGGAGGTTTACAGCCTAACAGGGGGAATAGATGGGAAGAGGATAAACAGACAAAAACTAAATTACAAAGTTTAAAACAACAGGCAAAGAAGATGCTGAGGCAGGGAATAATGAGCGTGGAGTAGTGGAGGTTACTGAGATGCAATCTCTCCTCCTAAACCCAGAGGATGCAAAACTGGGAGTTATTGAGTGAGACTCTTTGGCTCCTCTGCTATTCCAGCCCACCAGATTGGGAAGGCAAGAGAGGATACCTTATCTTTTTCTCCTGCTTCCATCTCTTTCCTGATGAATGGCGAAGAGGAAGCCAGGTTTCCTATTCCAAGAAGCATACTCTGTTAGGAAAGCAATTAATAGACTAAGTATCTAAAATTTGCTGATGTTGTCTGGATATATTTCTTCCCGTCTGTATTCTCTTCCAAAAAAAGACTTCTAACATTACAAGCTATTCTGTTATTTTGACAATTAATGAAAATTTGGTTGTTAGAAATATTATTCTGTGAAGATTGATTCTTACCATATGTGGAAAAGCTTTGAAAACAGAAAAGAACACTAAAGTTTGTGTATTTTGTGGTGCAAAGAAATGAAGATTCTTCTATTGCATGTGAATTCTGGTTTTAGGTATTTATAATGAATGATTTGGTTCCTCTCATAAGCACATGTACATTTTATTTGTTCTATATGTGGCATCCAAGAAAATTAATGAAGCTTACATTAGAAAGACAGTAGCTCTTAGAAAAATGCTTTCAAGCTAATTAAACACAACTTATGGCAGCCTGATGGCAATTCATTCCTGTAAGCAGATTGATACATATGAACACTAACTCCTGGAATTCAAATTGGGGGCAAAGGCTGTATTTCACTGGGAAATGATTATACTGCTTTTAGTACAAGTATATTCACATCCCAATACTTTGAATTTTAGAGGTTAGTATCGGTCAATCGTAAAAGTAATTTTCGTTCTAAGTGGCAAATTATCCCCAATTAACTTCAATCCAGATGACTGTGAACTCAGTTCTTTCACTTGCTATATTTATTATAATTGGTTTCCACCATATATCACTGTGTTTAAGAACCATATTCTTTCAGTCATTCATTCAGCAAGCATTTACTGAGTGTCCACTTTGTGCCAGATATTATACTAGTTGAGGAGAATGTGAGGATTAATTAGTCATGGCCCTGTCCTCAAGGAATCAGATGAGCCAGTAGATGACGACACAGTATGAATGTTACAGAAGTAGGCATGGGGAAAATAGGCATGAAAAGTTGTAAAAGATGTGTATAACCCTAGATGAGTTTGAGGGCATTGCTGAAAGGGATGAGTTTTTTTATTTTTTAAAGTAATAGCATTATTGAGATATAGTTCATATACTGTACAGTTCATCTGTTTAAAGTGTATAGGGATGCATTCTTAAATAAGGTGATTTCTTGGCCAAATTCTGGAAGACAAATAAGAGTTGGCTAATCGTTTGTCCCGGCAAGTCAGGAGCATGTAGCATGTTCCAAAACATAAAAGTAAAAGAAAGCATGATACTCTGAGAAGAGCCGACACTAGTTCAGGCTGGCTGGTGTACATGGAGGGGAAGGGGTAGAAATAGGAGATGAGGTTGTAAGGGTAGGTAGAGACCAAATCAAGACCAAATATATGCTATTTGGACTTAAATCTGAGAGTAATGGGAGCCATTCAAAGATACGAAGTGGGAATTGGGTTGATCAGATTTAGAAAGTTTAGAAAGACCACTCTGACAACAGAATAGAGAATGGGCAGGAGATAAATCAAGGTGGAGGACAGAGCCTGACAGCACTGTAGCTGAGCTCTGTCACCTCTAATACCAACTAAGACAAGAACTTTCAGAGTTTGAAGGGGGAGAGTGGTACTGACTGAAATGAACTAAAGAGGTACTAGCAGGGCTTGAAAATCAAGAGGATGTGGGTAAAATGAGAAGAGATGACTCTCACAGTCTTACTGCATGGATGGAGGCAGAGGAACACCAAACAATAAACAGAAGATAGAACAAGAAGAATAAATTTTTGCTGGGAAGGTGATCTTAAGATATTTTCAAATGGAACATATCTAGATATAGTTGGCCCTCCATATTAGTGGATTTGCATCTGCAGATTCAACCAACTGTGGGCTAAAAATATTCTCAAAAGAAACAATAAAAAATAAAAATGCAATGATAAAAAATAATACAAACAATAAGATACTGAATAACAATTATTTATATAACATTTATATTGTATAGGTATTAGAAGTTTAGATAACTTATAATAAGTATATGGGAGGATGTGTGTAGGTTACATGTCATTTTATATAAGGGACTTGAGCAGCCATAGATTTTGGTATCTGCAGGGGATCTTGGAACCAATCCTTCATGGATACTGAGGGACAACTGTAACAACAAAGGCATTTAAGTAGGAGGTCTATATCCTAGGGTATTTAGACAAAAAATAGACTTGTAAAAATGGGGGAAGGGGTAGAAATAGGAGATGAGGTTGTAAGGGTAGGTAGAGACCAAATCAAGACCAAATATATGCTATTTGGACTTAAATCTGAGAGTAATGGGAGCCATTCAAAGATACGAAGTGGGAATTGGGTTGATCAGATTTAGAAAGTTTAGAAAGACCACTCTGACAACAGAATAGAGAATGGGCAGGAGATAAATCAAGGTGGAGGACAGAGCCTGACAGCACTGTAGCTGAGCTCTGTCACCTCTAATGCCAACTAAGACAAGAACTTTCAGAGTTTGAAGGGGGAGAGTGGTACTGACTGAAATGAACTAAAGAGGTACTAGCAGGGCTTGAAAATCAAGAGGATGTGGGTAAAATGAGAAGAGATGACTCTCACAGTCTTACTGCATGGATGGAGGCAGAGGAACACCAAACAATAAACAGAAGATAGAACAAGAAGAATAAATTTTTGCTGGGAAGGTGATCTTAAGATATTTTCAAATGGAACATATCTAGATATAGTTGGCCCTCCATATTAGTGGATTTGCATCTGCAGATTCAACCAACTGTGGGCTAAAAATATTCTCAAAAGAAACAATAAAAAATAAAAATGCAATGATAAAAAATAATACAAACAATAAGATACTGAATAACAATTATTTATATAACATTTACATTGTATAGGTATTAGAAGTTTAGATAACTTATAATAAGTATATGGGAGGATGTGTGTAGGTTACATGTCATTTTATATAAGGGACTTGAGCAGCCATAGATTTTGGTATCTGCAGGGGATCTTGGAACCAATCCTTCATGGATACTGAGGGACAACTGTAACAACAAAGGCATTTAAGTAGGAGGTCTATATCCTAGGGTATTTAGACAAAAAATAGACTTGTAAAAATGGAAATTAATAAAATTTCAATAAGAAATAGGGGGTCAGCTTTGAGGAAATTTTACATGAATTTCTGTGAATATTAGTTGTAATAGGTTGAAAAATACCTTCATCCTAAAGATATTAGATCCTAATTCCTGAAATCGGTAAATGTTATGTGAATAAAGGGTCTTTGTACATATAATTAAGTTTAGAATCTTGTGAGGGGGAGATTATCCTGGATTATCTGGTGTGCCTAATCCAGTCAGTTGAAAGTTCAGAGCAAAACTGAAGGTTCCTAGAGAAAGAAGAAATTCTGTCCATGGACTACAATGTCACCTCCTGCTGAGAATTTCCAGCCTACCCCGCCTGATGGCCAGCTCTGTAGATTTAATATTTGCTGTGCCAATTCCCACAATTGCATAAGCCAATTCCTTGTAAATGAATCTCTGCCATATATATGCACACACACATTCTTTTATATATACATATTTTCACACATACATGTATTCACACACATGAATAAGCATATACATACACACATTTACATATCAACTGATTCAGTTTCTCTGCTGGAACCTTGACTGATACAGATTTCAGTTCCAGGAAGTAAATACCTAAACACCTAAAAATGTGGAAGTGGCTTGGGGATTAGATAATGTGCAGAGGCTACAAGAATTTTGAGGCACGTGATAGAAAGTCTATATTGCCTTGAACAGACTGTTGGTAGAAATATGGATATTAGAGACTAATAGTGAGGGCTCAGTGAGGAAGTGAAGGTCATGGTTGAGAAAATCTTTGTCACCTTAGAGAAAACGAATATCATCATAAGCATACTGTAGATAGATAAACAGACATTAAAGGCTCAGGAAGAAATAAGGAACATGCTACAGGAAACTGGAAAAGAATGGTAATTCTTGTCATACAGTTGCAGAAATGTTAGTTGAATTATGTCATATGGTTGTGTAGGAACCAGATCTTGTAAGTGATGAACTTGAATATTTAGCTGAGATTTCCAAAGATTTTGCTAAAGGTATGACATGATTTCTTCTTTCTGTTTGTAGTAAAATGTGAGGGAAAAAAGATAAGTTGAGGAAAGAACTGTTAAGCAAAGAGGGACCAGCACTTGATGATTTGAGAAATACTCCCCTTTTCCAAGTTGCAAAAGATGTTAAAGTAGTAGATTCATTGTTAGAAAAGCTAGAGATAAAGCTAAGGACATGGCTGGACAGACTTTTGCTAATGCTAAAGATATTAGGCATATCACTCATGGATTCACTCAAGCATCCCAGTAGAAGTCACAAATAAAGATGAGATTATCCAGAAAAGACCTGTGGAGAAGCCTCTTCTTTAATTGTGTGAATCCTCATGATATATACAAGAGAACTACCTACAAGGTTTTTGAGAATGTTATATTGGCAGAAATACTGTCAGTTTGGACTGAAAGGTACAAGGACTGGATAAAATGAAGGAAGGCTGTTGGACTCCCCAAATGCTATAGGCAGGAAGAAGCTGACAAAACTACTCAGCTGAAAATATTTAATACCTTTTGGAAAAAGAATAATGATTCTAAGGCTGGAGTTGTGGGCAACATGAGGGCAGCAGTACACCAAATTTATCAGTAGCTGCAAAAACAATAATATTCATTTATGACTAACTTAGCTTTTAAACCAAATTTTCATATTGACCAGCTAGTTTGCTTTGGCCAGTTGTTGCCAACCAAATTACCTGTGGTATCAACGTTCCCACTGCTGCTTTGGCTTAGCTATTTTTGTCCTGGTGCTTGAGCCTGATGACATGTATTTAGTGTAACATTCTTCATCAGGCAGTCTGAGCCATTCACTTGCTAGTTCTTTGTTTACCATCTAGCCTCATTGTGCATAGGGTGCCTTACGGCTCATGCTGAAGATTTGTAGGCAGGTATTGGGTTTCACTCTCTGAACCAATGTCTCTGGAGCTCCATGAAAATGAGAGAAAGGATGCCACGTTTTCTGGATCTACAAAGGTGAGCACATATATCTTAATTAAGAATGTTTTTAGCCTTTTTATTCTGGAAATGTTTGCTGTCTCATTTTTCCGGGAATATAGAAATGGAGATCTCTGTAGTATGTTTGAGAATACTGGCTCATAGAGGTTTTTGTTGTTTCCTTTCCTCATGCCTTTTGAATTCTTGCTAGACCACATGTTATGCTTGTCTTTATGGTGTAATGTTAAATGCTGAGCTCGTCCCAGGCAACATTTACTTAAGAGATAAATAGATCTTTTGTTTAACCACCTTTTTGGTCGTGTGATTATTTGATGTATCATTTTTATGCATATAAGTAGAAAATACTTGGGGAAAGTTAGTGTTGGATTGATGCAGTGATTTCCCATGTGGAATAATCCACTTCAAGGTGCCACTAATGTGGAAGTGTCTTTATTTGCCCACTTAACCGTATTTTTACTTAGATTGAGAAGAAAGTAAGCGGAAGAAAACCCACTAGCTTTAATTTTGTTCTTATTTAATTTGCAATTCTGTGGCACGTTTTTTAAGTATTTTTATACAGATCTGTAATACTTTTCCCAACCCCTCTTTTAGGCTCCAGGAGTGGCACATCCTTGGTATGTGTTTAGTGAACCAAACTGAAACGTATAGCTACTGTTTAGAATTTTGAAGGCAAAATTTAATAATTTAGATAATACAATTTGAAAATTCAATATTTATTATTGCAATAATCTCCTGCTAGTTCTAGTGATTTTATTTTGAAACCTGATTGAGAATAATTCTTACAATGCATTTGAAATAGGCTTTATCAAAATTAAGTAATGTAAATGTCCAGTTTACCTACAGGAGTGACTAAATTTGTAAGCAATCACTACAGCTTTTAGGTCTCCCAAACTATGACAACTTGGCATTGTACTGACTGTGAAAATATTGTATCATTTTCTTGAACCTTGCAAAACAAATGTTGGCCCATTTTCTGTACAAGTTAGTTAATAAAGTCCCACCAGGTTTAATCATGGATCTGTTTAGTTTTTTCCATTATAAATGAAGTAAATATCATTGGCATAGTAAAACTGGACCACCATCAAACAACTTTAGAAAGCAACATTGTGGATTTTAAATTTAGCAGCTCTGTGCTTATAGCACTGATCATTTCTTGTGTTGTTCTGAAGAAATCTTTTTAAATATCATCATTGTCAGAATCATTGACAGACATTAAAATACATGTATTTGAAATTTCCTTTTCTTTATTTATCTCTTTATAATTTGAAAAAGGCTTTAATTAGCTCTGAAATTAGAAGAGGGATAAGTGCAATTGAAAATATGAAATGATGCATGATTAATTCTCAGAATGGATAATGGGTAATGTATCCTCTGAGTAAATAGAACAGAGGATTGTTGTTAAATAGTAATAGGATTGTTGCTTATGTAGGATCAGTAGTCTCATTGGCCTGGGATTTGATTACACTCATCTCTTTTTTGAAGAGAATGGGTGAGAGGAAAGTTGCATCATCGTGTGTCTAGGATACTGAGTCTAGATTTCAAGCCTTGATACCATGTAAATGGACTTTGACTTTAACTCCATAAAGTATATTCTTTAATCATTTGGGAGTCAGAGGTGATTATGCATACTATTCACAAAAGCCTTTGATATCTCGGAGGTACTTGTATGATATTCTTGAATTAGTCCAAATGCAGTCTCTATTTTCACAGTGTGTAAAATACAGAATTAACAAAACAGTGTTGTTCAAGACAAGGCATATTTATTTTAATACATATAATCTGCTATTTTAGCAGATGAAATTAGAATGTTTTACATTCATTTGATGTTCAATGAGTCTGGAAACAACTACATTTTTAATATAATCTAGAGTGCACACTTTGGTAATTAGATTGTTTTCATTCTAAATATCCCTTTCTTCTTATGTCTTCAGAAATATTTTGGGGGCCGGCCTGTGGCTTACTTGGGAGAGTGTGGTGCTGATAATACCAAGGCCACAGGTTTGGATCCCTGTAAATGGACTTTGACTTTAACTCCATAAAGTATATTCTTTAATCATTTGGGAGTCAGAGGTGATTATGCATACTATTCACAAAAGCCTTTGATATCTCGGAGGTACTTGTATGATATTCTTGAATTAGTCCAAATGCAGTCTCTATTTTCACAGTGTGTAAAATACAGAATTAACAAAACAGTGTTGTTCAAGACAAGGCATATTTATTTTAATACATATAATCTGCTATTTTAGCAGATGAAATTAGAATGTTTTACATTCATTTGATGTTCAATGAGTCTGGAAACAACTACATTTTTAATATAATCTAGAGTGCACACTTTGGTAATTAGATTGTTTTCATTCTAAATATCCCTTTCTTCTTATGTCTTCAGAAATATTTTGGGGGCCGGCCCGTGGCTTACTTGGGAGAGTGTGGTGCTGATAATACCAAGGCCACAGGTTTGGATCCCATATAGGGATGGCCGGTTAGCTCATTGGGTGAGTGTGGTGCTGACAACACCAAGTCAAGGGGTAAGATCCCCTTACCGGTCATCTTTAAAAAAAAAAAAAAAGAAATATTTTCAAAGTTATTGAGTGTGTTTACCACAGTGAAAAATGAGGCAAGTGTTTGATGCCTCTGAGAGTTAATGCCAGGAAATCGTTTATGTTCTGGGTGTGGATGAGGGAAGCTGAAACATAGAGAATATATTAGAAAGAGCACTTGAAAGTATTTATTTAGTTGTTTATATCAATATATGTTTTATTTTTATGAAACAGGTAAGTACCTAATAATTAGATAATTGATTACCAATAGTTCTAGGTACTTAAATGGTTTATAAAAATGATTTTTGCATTTTTGAATACTGAATTGTTCTATTGTTTGGAATAAAGATGCCTAGTTAAATCACAGTTAGCTGCTGTTTATGCTGTTTTAATTTTTGTTCTTTAAAAAATTGTGGCTTTGAAATGCTTTTGACATAAGTGTACATACTTCAGGGGCTCTAGAAAAAAATACCAAGGTATGTTTTAAAATGCACAATAAGTAGTGCAGAAATTTAAATGAAATAGTATATACATAATATTTTTAAAATATGAGGTAATAAATAAAAGACACATAGAAGATAGCAAAGTAGATATAATTTTCAAATATTTAGTTATTTACTTTTTATCATATAAATTAACAAAGGTTAACAATTCATTTATTAATTTGTTTTTTTCATCAGACTAGCTTTACCTTTGTTTAGGTATTGATGGAGTTTGGATGTATTGTCCTCCCAGAACTCATGTGGAAATCTGATCCCCATGTGGCAGAGTTGGAAGCCGTTTGAGTCACAGGGGTGGATCCCTTATAAATGGATTAATGCTCTTTCTAGGTGGGGGGAGTAGTGAGTGAGTTCTTGCTCTGTTATTTCCCATGAGAGCTGATTGTTTAAAAGACCCTGGCACCTCCCCCTCCCTCTTGCTTCCTCTCGCCATGTGATCTGCTTGTACCTGGCGGCTGCCTGCCGCTTTCCACCAGGAGTAGAAGCAGCCTGAGGCCTCTACCAGATGCAGCTGTCCCAGAATCATAAGCCAAATAAACCTCTGTTCTTTATAAATTACCCAGTCTCAGGTATTCTGTTATAGCAACACAAAATGGACTAATACAGGGAGTTTAAAATATTTTTGTTTGATGACCTCGGTCATATATGAAATTTCAAAAAAATTGGTAATTTTCAGATTTCTCTGGAAAATGGTGTGTAACTTTTATTTAGCAACTGAGTCAGCTATAAATATCCTTGAAAAATCCATGTTTAGTTTTCTCCTTAACGAGAAATTCACCACAACTTGTTTTGAGCCATACAGTGATAGTCCATGTACCCGAAAAGTGTGGTCTGCACTTTTTCGGCTTTTAGAGGATCAGGGCCCATTTTAGGACAACTCTGGTATTGTTTTGGAATGTTTTCTCTCAAAGTGGAATTGATTCTCAGTTCTACATACGTCTATACATACATGTTCCTTTTAACTCATTGACGTATTTCGTGTGCATTTCACTTTACTCACTGACATAAAGAGGCGGGTTGTTTTTCTGATCTTTTGGGCTCAAGGCAGTCACATGACTTTCCCATAGTGTGGTGGTGCATACCCTGTCCCCATGTCGTTTCATCTTGTCCTTTCTTTTCCAGATAAATCCTCTTCCTTTTTTGGGTTTTTACATGTGTTATTTTAATTTGATAAACATTTGCCATTTTGTCTTGTCCCATGAAATGATGCTCTCACAACAGTCTTGTTTATTTTTTTATTTTATTTTATTTTTTTAAAAGACCGGTAAGGGGATCTTAACCCTTGACTTGGTGTTGTCAGCACCACGCTCAGCCAGTGAGCGAACCGGCCATCCCTATATGGGATCCGAACCGGGGCCTTGGTGTTATCAGCACCGCACTCTCCCGAGTGAGCCACAGGCCGGCCCACGACAGTCTTGTTTAGACTGTCGTCTTGGTTTTTAAAAAATGTAGAAATGCTCTTAGATGTGGAAGAGAAATGCGAGTAACTGGAAGTAGCTTTTCAAATGGCCCCTGTTGGGAAAATGGAACAATTTGGTCAGGCTTCCCTCGCCTCGGAGCTGGTTCAGGGTCATTCCATAACATTGTGTGTGGGTGGAGTAAGTGTGCCTGCACTGTGGCACCACTTTGGCTGGTGTTTTACTGCCTCGGGTGCCTGCCCTGCGCAGCCATGTTTTTCCAGACCTGCAGCTTCCAAGGACTGTGTGGCTGGTTACTTAGCTTATATACCTGCATGAAGGGGTCTGGTGACCCAGCCTGGCACGTGAAGGGCTTGTGACCCAATCTGTGAATGGGCTTGAGGGGTCTGGGATCTCCAGACCCAGCCCTAGCTCAACAATCAGCCCGGTTGGTGTAGGATTACTGGCAGGTAAATGAGCCATGACAATTGGTGTGGTTGCCTAGCTTTACAATTGGCATCACGAACAGGATTAAGAGCTAGACAATTGGCGCTGTGAGGATTCCAGGCCTTAGCCATAGCTTAGCAGTAGCCAGTCAGCCCCCAAATAGCTTTGCCTTCCTATGTTAACTCTTCTGTAACTTACAAATGTGAAACCGGTGACACTTCCTATGTATATAAATGAGTAGTCTGAAACTATTAACTAAAGTGTTTTGTATTTAAATTACGTGTCTTTGGGTAATTTGGGTCCTGTCCCACATGAGTCTGTAAGTTGATGCAATATTTTTGATGACTTTTTCCCCTCTAAAGATTAATATGGGAGTAGTGAAACTGTTAATTTCCTTATTAAAGATTTATTACAAATAGTTGTATATTGGTTTTTGTTAGGTATGGCAACTGTGATTGTGGGTTACTTCTATTTCTAGTTATTTTACCATAATGTGTAGTCTGTTGTAAATCATTCATAATGATCTGTCACTGTGGAAATAAAAAAAGGGATTGAAAACATTGTGGGGTTCAACTACAGATATATTTGAAGCTCTCTGTCATATTTTCCAAACAAATGGTAATGAAATAGATTTAAAATATTTAAAAAGCAAAAACCATTATAGTATTCTGTAGTCAAAGTCAGTCAAACATGAAAAGGGAAAAATAATGAATGAGGAGCAATGCCCATTTTGGTACCTCACTGTCCCCCTCTCACTCCCCCCACCACTGTGGGAAACTTTAGGTTGCCAGGGTCATCCTACATATGATGGAAACCTTTGGTTAATGAGGCAGGGAAAGGCAAGATTGAAAGGCAAAACAAATAAAAAAGACATCCTCAAAATGGAGAGAGAGGGCAAAACATTGAGACATGGGAAAGAACTGACTTCATCTGTTTCGCAATTTTCAAAGGTCAGGGAGGAGCTGTGAAAAGACAGTTATAAAAATTTGTTCATTTTCCAGCACTGAGCTAAGTATTTTACTTGTGAAAGTTAATTGATAGAATGTACCAGCTCTAAGAGGTAGGTTCTATTATTTTTCCCATGTCTAAAATGGGGGAAATTAGGTGTGTTTTTAGTGCATTCATAATGCACTAAAATTTTGCATTACCTAAACACCAATTTGATCCAAGATGGTCCATCCAATTTGAGGGGTAAGGTAAATACACCCGTTGCATGTGGGAAAGTATAATGTGATGATATTTTATCTTTTCTAAGTAATGTATCATTGATACATTTCCTTCATTATAAAGTAGACTCTGGGAAATAGAATTCAAACCCTTTATTCTGAAGTATGTATTTCTATTCTTAATGACCTATTTGTTACACGGCAATGGCTTAAAGAGTTACAGAAATGCTTCTACAACATTTTTCCATTTCATCATTCTTTCAATGCAACATTGTGCAGGATTTTTTCCAGTTGACTTCCTGCTCTTCCCAAACCCAAACTGAAATCACAGAAGTGGAGGAAATATGTCCATTTACTCTTACCAAATAAAATACTTGTTTCTGTCTTTACTTACATATTTCCACAGTTGCCTGAACCCCAAACCACACAGGCTAAAAGTAAAATATAAAATAGTTTCCTTGGAAAAAATTTGCTGTATGAAGTAATTGTCACTAAATACTTTTGGATCAACAAACTGGTAATATTCAGATGGTTTTGAATGATTTTTCTGCTGATGTAAAATTTGCAAAGTTTAGTCAATTTTACTAAATTGACTTAATCGGGAGCCCAGGAAAATATTATCAGCCCTAGAAGAATTTTATCAGCTAATGTAGCTGTGAATGATTTCAGTTCTTTTGGTTAGCCTCTCTTTCAATAGTCTTTTATTCTATGCATGCTTGTGGTATTCTATTAGTTTTGCCAAGAATTGCTTATATAAATCAGTTTTACATTTTGTTTTTTTAATATTGTGTGGTGCTTATATATTTTTTCTGTGTATTTGTAAAATGAGTGATAATTCTTAACATAATTGGACATAGGAGATATTATGACTTATTTTCTTAAACAGACAATAGGAAAATGAATCTTTTTTCTAATCTGGAATTGCCCCCAAATAATCTCAATATCTGATATATTGAAATGTAGGATTTGTGGCTATGTCCTAATATAGACCAAGCTCAGTATCAGAATAACTCCAATAAAAGGGTGTCAAGTAAAATCCATTGACGGAACTGTGAGGAAATGGGCTCTTGGGAGGTGGAAGCCAGGGTGCTATTCATGGATACCTGGATGTATCTCTGTTTTTCCCCAGGGAAAGGATGTGGACTTGATGTTACTGAGGTTGGCTTCAGAAACAGGAGTAGAGTCAGGATATCTATAACTAATTCCTACTAATATCATAGATTTTCTAAGAGTATGGAGACTTGAATAGTGATGTAAACACTAAGTAATAAAGGACTGTGTAGCAAGAAATTCAGCTTCTCAGATCTGATAATATCAAGGGCAATAGCCATGTTCCCTTTAGGGACTGTGGGGGCCAAGAGGCATTGCACCGACACAATGTGCCAGGTTTCCAGTATAGAATAATGTATAGCCAACTTGCTTCTAATAAGATTTTACAGATTTTAATTAAATTCAGAACTTAATCTAAATTTAAAGTGAATGTGTGTGCCAGTGTGTGTATTTGATTGGGAGAAGGTCGCAGGTGGTCTCACAACAAATCATGGACCATTAAAATGGAGGCCTTTATTTAGAACAATATTTATCTTACATGATTGCTTTGAGAATATGCATTTTCTGTCTTAGGATATAACTCATTTCAGTCTATTTTCGCTGTACTCATAACTCGATTTTAATTTTGCTTTATGTTTTTAAATGCTTATGTTTTCTGATGTCACTTTAAAGAATTTATTTATATTGTTTTTATATTATTCTCTAGTTAGTATGTATGTTTACAAAGGCTTGTCTTTTCAACTAGCTGGTGAGCCTCTTGTTGATAGTCATTGCTCACATACAAGTTTTGGTCTCTGTAAAGGGTGTAGTGAGGTGGCAAACTGAATTGAGCTAAAGAGAATCAAACTCAATTCCAATGTACTCATGTTCAGATTTTAAAACTAGAACTATGTACTTATGTCTTGCATTAAAATTGTGGCTAGCATATTGATCAGTGAGTGTTGTATTAATAAACTCAAGACGTGAAAATCAAAATAATGGTAAACTCTCTCTGTAAGAAAAGATCTCCGGTAGTGGCAGTTCTATTGCCTGCCCTGATTTACTGAAGAGTGCAGCTATTCTTTGAAAGCCCTAATGATACAGAGGACTTTCAGTGAGTGTTGTATTAATAAACTCAAGACGTGAAAATCAAAATAATGGTAAACTCTCTCTGTAATAAAAGATCTCCGGTAGTGGCAGTTCTATTGCCTGCCCTGATTTACTGAAGAGTGCAGCTATTCTTTGAAAGCCCTAATGATACAGAGGACTTTCAGAGACATACTGATGAGACTCAATTTTTGTCTTTCCTTTTTCTGTCAGAGAGTCAATACATATGTGACCAATACAAAGGCCTGTGAAGGCCTTTGAAGCTGTTGTATCTGATCTGTCATTTGACAGTTTTTCTTGCATTACTCATTATAAGTAATTTAAGAATGTATTCAAATGAAATATCATTTTTATTTTACCACTTATGTTGGGCTGAAAGAAGAACCAAAATTGAGTTCCTCATAGATTCTCTTTTTACAATCCTTTATTCAAAGCTTTAAATATCACTAGATGTTCAGATAATGCTGCATCTCATTGAATTTTCTCTTTGCCTAAATTGAGTTATTATAAGTAGCAATGTTATACTGTAATGTGCATGATACGTTTGAAATTATGCATTATTTACAAGGTAAAATTCCAAATATGACTGATTCATCTTTAATGATGCAGTGTACAATTTTTTAAAATTAAAAATAGCTTTTGCTTTGTTTTGTTTTTAGGGAATCCCAGGATTTCCTGGAAGCCAAGGATTAATGGGCCAAAAGGTATTATGTTAAGAAGAATTAGATGGTTTGGGCCTAGACCAGCCTATTAAAAGAGTAAAGCGATCATGCATTGTTCTCTTCCACAGAATGCATTTTTACAACATTCATGGTAAACAATTGTTCAAGTATGATATAATTTCAGAAGCTGTTATTTTGACCTTACAAATTAGATTTTACTGTTTTGTTGTTTTATATAGATAATGCTAATTTGGGTTTATATATATGTGTCTGATTTTACTTGATTATTTTTCTATCTTGTGCTCTAAGGTAAACCTTTTGGGATAATTTATTTCTTCCTGAACTGTATCTTTAAATATTCCTTTAGTACATATTTCTTGGTAATAAACTTTCAGTTTTTATTTAATTATGAATTATTTTACTCTTGTTTTTAAGAGATAATTTTGTAAAGTATATGTCTCAAGGATGACAATTGTTTTGTCTTATAAATCAAAAATTTTCTTCCATTTTCTCCTGGCTTCTATTGTCAACCATGAACATTTGGTGTCATTCCAATTATCATTCTGTTGTAAATAATCCATCCCTTCTTTTGAATTATTTTAAGGTATTTTATTTGTTTGTAGTGTTCTTAAAATTCACTATAATGTGTCTAGATATGAATTTTTTTTTTATTCATCCTGCTGGGAATTGAGTTTGCTTCCTGGTTTGTGGAATTATTTCCATTATTCAGGAAAAAAATCAGCTGTCATAGCCATACTACCACTACGCCATTCTTTCTGTTCCCTGAAATTCTGTTTAGATATATTTCATTACTTCTCACTTTATACTCTACATATCTTATTAGCTTCATATTTTTATATCTTTGATACTGTCTTAAATTCTGTTTAAGCTCGTTGGACATATCCTCTAGCTTACTTATTCTTACTTTACTATGTCTAATCTGCTGTTTAAACCACCAATTGATTTTTTTTTAAATTTATAAACCATCATTTTTTTTACTTTTAGAAATTCTGTTATTTTTAAACCACATCTTTTAGTTCTTAATAGTGTCTTGTTGTTTTCGGTCTTAATAGTCGCTTACTTATTCTTACTTTACTATGTCTAATCTGCTGTTTAAACCACCAATTGATTTTTTTTTTAAATTTATAAACAATCATTTTTTTTACTTTTAGAAATTCTGTTATTTTTAAACCACATCTTTTAGTTCTTAATAGTGTCTTGTTGTTTTCGGTCTTAATAGTCTTTCATGATTCTGTTTTTTAATTTTTAAAGATGTCATATATAGCTACAAATTCTGTTTCTAACACTTTTCAATATCTGCCGTTTATTATTTGTTGTTGCTGTTGACTCTCAGTCTTGTGGCTTGCTGTCTCCTGTTTCTCTACTGCTGAGTGTGAGCTGAGCTCTTCTCTTTATCTTAATTTGGTGGGAGTCCTGTCAGCCTAATTGGAGAATGGAGAGCTTCCTCTTGCTGGTAGCCACCATTTTAGCCCCTTTTGAAAGTTCTGAGTCATCATAGGTATTAAAGATTCCTGTCCCCTTGCTGTGGCTGACCAACATTCAGTTTCCCAAGGGCTGAACATGCACCCTCAGACACTCCTACCCTTCCTGGCTCCTGCATCTCTACCTCTGGCAAGGCTTCTGCACAGTTTTAAATCCTTATAATTACAGCCCCAATGCAGAGTATTTTATTAAAATGAGGTGTCTTTCAATATCTCTTTTACTTCTTATAAAACCAGCACTGTCTTGAAGAAGATGTCCTTTTCAGGGTTTTATGTTCTGGACTGAGAGTCCCTTAATGCATCTAGTCAGCCACATCCCAGAAGCTGAAGTCTAATGCTGTTATTCTGTACCCTAATTTTAAAAATTAATTTATGTTCACTATAATATCTCTTAAATTCTATGATAAATGAAAATATTTTCACTTGTTTATCTTTTCTTTTCTTTTTTTTTCTGTCATCTCACCTCACCAACTCTGTGTGAGCTAATAGCTTCCTTTGAAAGAATGGCAAATGTCACTCCAGATTATGAAAATAGTTGACATTAATTCCACAGACTCTAGGCCAAGGTCTTTAATGTTAGAGATTCCTGATTTTTCTTCCTTGCCTTGCTACTTTCTTACAGTAGAGAAAGTGAATGCAGACTAGTTGTGTTGATTGATATCAAATTTTCATTCCACAGTGCTTTGGTAGAAAATTCCTGGAAATGAATTGATTATTTACGCTTTCTAAATTTGATCTGTATTTGACTTTTAGGGAGAAATTGGATCTCCAGGACCACTAGGAAAAAAAGGAGCCCCAGGGATGCCTGTATGTTAATGTCATTATTATCAGGGTGTTTGAAATGTTACTTTGTACAAGGAGTTTGTATTCCAGAGTTCACAGGGGATACAGCGATGAGGTTTTTCAGGTCCACAAATTCCATCCATTTATACAAAAAATGCTATTTTTATGTTCAAATTTTTAGAAAAATCAAGATTTCTTTGGATTCTCAAAGAGGTGGCCATCCATGTAAAGGTCAGGGACGCTCACTGTAGAAAAATCAGAAAAAAATATTCTAGCTATTAATTAAAAAAAATATTTAGTATCATGAAAAGTCTAAAATGCAGTGAATGTTTCTTTTTAAAAATTTTTTCAAATTTATTACACTAATTATGGACACTACATTCAGAAGAGGTAGAAGTTTTGGGAGCAGAAGGGACATATGAGTTATATTAGAAATTATGAAAATCTTATCATGCATGTACAAATTCCAAAAAATGTTTTTTCTAAGTTTATTGCTAGAAGTGATGTTGATTTTAATAGCTTTCTTTTTAATCAAAACAGATCACTTTCATGTTTGAAAATTTATGACTATTATTTAATAATATGTTAAAAATAAATGTTTTACTCAGTGCTTGGTGAAAGACTTGGTGAATTTTACATGTAAGAGTAAAAAAGGAAAATGTCTATTACATATGAATTCAAGTTTTGAGGAGATTTAAAAGAAGATTCTTTACTTTAAAATGAAATACTCTTCCTCTCCTTTTGTCATCACTGTGAAGTTATTTATTAATTAAAATAATAAATTAAATTTGGTTATTTATCAATGTCTAAGTTAGCCTACAGAAAATAAAGGTATTGACTAGTATCCATTGAATCTCAAGAATATCTATATTTAACACTTCTAATATTTTATCTACTATGCTAATAACTAGTATATTTTAGATTTTATAGTTGCAATAACATCCCACATTGACAGCAATGCATGCTAGTGGTGACATTGTGTTTTCATTATGGCCATATCAAAATTATTTTTCTTGATTATATTAATTGAATATTTTTTAGCCCATCTCATTTTCTTTGCTAAGTGTTTAAATATATAATACCATTTAAAGTAGGATATAAATTAAATCATGTCTTAATTGCTAGAGTAGTTATCATTGTCTTATTTTGAGTCATATGGTTAGTTAGAAATATAGCTGTTTTGTCACTTGAAGTGGTTATTATATTCAGAGAATATAATATATAATGTATTCAGGAAATATAATACATTATAATTAGAGATTGTAACTCTTCCAAAATATTGTTCATGATAATAGAAATTGTAAGTGATGTTGATCAAGATAACATCTACAAAGAAACCTAATTCTTAGCCATCATGACAAAAGGAAGAAAGCAGGAGTGTAGAAAATATAAAGTTTTCTTTACGTTTGTCTTTTACTAGCACTCTAGTAATTTTTGCTATTTGTAGGGTTTTGAGCAACAGAATTGCTCATATAAGTGTTCTGCTAGCCTTCATGCTGTCTTGCATAGTTCGATTCTTTATCTTTTATTTGGATGTGTTTGGGGAAATTTCCCAAATATTGTTATAATTTAGGGAATTAATTATTATGAGAATATGTAACTTAGAAATGGATTTAATATTTTTTAATATTCTTCTCCTAATTACTCTTGAAATTCACTCTTAAAAATGTAGGGCTTAACGGGAAGCAATGGTTCACCGGGTCAGCCTGGAACACCAGGATCTAAGGTAACTATAATGATATTAAAAGATTGGGAACTTTGTGCAATCATAGCAACCACTAATACTTCAGTGAATATTTTAACTACATTGATTTTATTTTGAAGGTCGTCTTCATTCTGTGAACAATCACTTGCAAGAATGAAATCTTAGGTAAAAGCTTGGCATATGCAACAGGCTAAAGTAAATCAGGTCTGGTTTGAGCAGGAGAGGGTCTAGAATCCCTTGTCATTTGGTCCTCTTCTTTTGTGGTGTCTCAGGGGGCACTTGGGAATACTTAGAGCTCTACAGAGCTCAGTACCAAAACCGCGACTTTCGAGCATTAGTAGTTATGAATGAGGATAGCTCTTAGCAATTTTTTCATCTTTTTGGTATTTTTATTTAGTGGAATGTATACAGAATTTTTATTTGTAAATTGCCTTCGAGTAAATTTTATTAGGCGTTCACTACCTTAAGCCTGTGGATAAGACAGCATATTATCTTTACTTTCAGATTTAAAAAAAGTAAGGCAAACTGGACAAATATATTTAGGATGTCAGGTTAGTTATTTTCAAGGTAGAACTGAAACTCTTTACATATCATGGTTTGACGATTCTCTAGGTATACAGAATCCTGTACTAGAACTTTTTCTCTTTCTTGGTTAAACAGAGGATCAAACTGAGTACATTCTGGCTAGACTCAGGAAACTGTTCCCAACTATTTAGCAAGAAGATTCTAGGACAATCATCCAAAAGGAAGTGATGGAATTGCTGTTTTGGCAGCATTCAACCTTTGACTAGACATTGTCCCAGGGGTATAGACCCTGGCATGCAAAATGAATAGATGACCTAATCTATTCTACTTTTAATTTCTAAAGTACTTAGAAAAAGAGAGGAAAAATTTTTCTGGGAGCCCAATGATTAGGTAAAAACAGCTGCTCTTTCACCAGCGGTTAGCCCTCGTGGATTCTTGGAGTATGGTGAGTTCCAGCAACTATAGATGAGCACAGAGTTGGTATAAAACCCTTGAATGACTAGGCTTGCAAAGTAAAAGTTCTCCATGAATTTTCAAGGTCATTTTGTCAGAAAATACCCCTTATTTACTGGGGCTCAATAGGCTCTCCTATTGTGTTTTGGATGCTCTGATTCTTAAGAATGCAGCCTAAGATTTCATCAGCTTTTTTTTATTAGCCACATCACACTGTTGGCTCACATTGAGCTGAAGGTCAATTAAATCTGTTGGATCTTCCATAAAAGATTTATCACAATGTGTTTGCGGCATCTACAACTTCAGTAGATTCTGCTGATTTGGCTGGGTAGGCAAGTGGCCATTTTTAGCATCAAAGTTTGTTTATTTTTACATGAATTACTCTAAAGTTTGGTTTCCCTCATCTTGTGCTTGTGCAACTATTTTGTTAAAAATAGATTCAAGATGCTAAAATTATGTAATCTTTTCAATGAAACATTTCAACTTCTGTTCATGCAGTATATTAGCTCAGGTGTTGGAAATTTTTTCTGCAAAGGACCAGGTAGTAAACATTTTAGTCTTTGAGGGCTAGATTGTCTCTGTTGCAACTACAAAATTTAGCCACTGTAGTGCCACAGCAGCCAAGGACAATACATAAATGAATGGGTATGGGATGTGGCTATGTTCTGCTTAAACTTTACTTCAAAAACATGCATTAGGCTGGATTTAGGTCATAGTTTACTGATCTCTGTATTAGCTTATTTCTGCCAGTTTTGTGAACTATACGCTTGTGGACTGTGCTGTCAATATCATTGGTAGAAGTTCTAGGGTGGGACAAAAAAATTGTGTTAAATAGGGCAGAGATGAGGCTGAGATTCTGTGGTAGATCTTTAGAAAACTTCTAATTTAGATTATAATACTTTTAAAAATAGCTGTTGAAACATTTATAAGCCAGACTATATTTCAGTTTTTAAAAAAATTATCCAAATGATATTAAGATATATTAACCTAATGAAGTCATATAACCTTAGAGTCTTGTCATGTCTGTTTCATTTAAGCACTTGTAAAATTGAAAATTTTAAGGAGCCATTGTGATTCAATAATGCTGTCATGTGTTAAATGCTTTAATTACATCCAATACTCCATTTACATGTTTCTTATCATAAGCAGCCCAAAAATAAACTTTTTAAAAGCTGAAAACAAAGTGGCTTTACTTGTTAGTGAACCCAAGTTGGCTCTGGGTGATCATTGTCCTCCCAGTGACCTGTTTAATTATGGGCTTTTGCCAGACACTGGGTTGTGACTTCAGGTATCAAAGTATTTAAAAACCAGAATTACATCTGACATTCTCTCCTTATTCACCAGCCGTCTTGTTCTCTTTTTTATATCTGCTTCTGTTTTCCTGTATTACATTTTCTGCTCTGTCAACTTGGTCATGTTCTCCAAGTTTCTGTTAGAAAGAACTGCACTAAAATCCTGAAAAGGAACACAAACTAAATGTTTTCTGACTCGCATTTCTTTGAAAAAGCCATTGTACATTTGGAGCTTATTTTCTTTCTTTAATTGCATACTGAAGTTAAGTCATACTGAGAGTGTAAAACAGGTCAAAAGATCTCAAATCAGAGGATACTTTTAAAGTAGTGTCTCCTACCTGCACAGTGTGACAACGGAGCTTATCAGAGCTGGTCCCTAAAGATTTGAATCACTTATACTTGGAGCTACCAGCTTTAACATACTTTTAGAGAGCTTCATAAATGTGTGAATTCACTTCCTTGCTTAAAAGAGTTTTTCTTAATAAATAGGCTTAATTATGTCTAGTGTCTTTGTTTCAGTTAGAAAGTTAAAAATGTAAAATTTGGTTTAAATTATTCCCTTGAGTGTCTCCATCAGATATATTGTGACAAAATTTTTCTTTTAATTCAAATGTTTGTGATGCATTGACAGGGGAGCAAAGGTGAACCTGGACTTCAAGGGATGACAGGGGCTTCTGGGCTCAAGGTAATTGTGATTTGATGCAATTGAAAGTATTTTCAAAGAAGTTTTCTGGGCTCAAGGTAATTGTGATTTGATGCAATTGAAAGTATTTTCAAAGAAGTTATAATGTAAGTCCCAGAAAATCAACATTTTCTTAAAAAAAGATACATGAAATTTGGATTACGTTTATCACAAAATTAAGGTACATTACAGGAAATAGTGAATGCAGGGTTTCGTTTCTGTTTTTTTGGATACTGAGTCATTGTATAATGTAAGTCCCAGAAAATCAACATTTTCTTAAAAAAAGATACATGAAATTTGGATTACCTTTATCACAAAATTAAGGTACATTACAGGAAATAGTGAATGCAGGGTTTCGTTTCTGTTTTTTTGGATACTGAGTCATTTGGTAATAAAGACATAAAATAAACTTTGGGTTGATTTTGTAGATATGGTAAAAATTGTATGCTAATATGAACATGTTCTCTGGTTCAGAGAATATATCTCTGCTAAATAGCTGAAAACAAGTGTGTGTGGCTCTCACAAGTGGTGCTGTTCCTTTGCTTATTGATGGGACTTTCAGCTTTGCAATGTGGACTCACAATTGCTTTTACCAGTAAACCATAAAGCAAGTGGTTGTTTCTTTTAAATTTACTTCTAGCCTTTAAAAATCTATAGCAATATTCCGTAGGAATGGGCACAATGAGCAAAGAAAATAAAACTTGGTTTCCACAAAAGAGAGTGATGTTTAGTTAATGTGATAGAGTTTTAGACTAATGGTAAAAAACAAAACAAAACAAAAAAATCATGAAGCATGTTCAGGATTACACTCCATCTCTTACAAATATACTCTAAATATTCTAAATTATTTAAGGCTCACTGTTTAACAGTAAGAATTTTATTAAATAAAATACAGCAAGTTAATACAGTTGAATACTCTTTCATAATTAAAAATCACATTATAAAAAATTATATAATGGTATATCGGCCCATTTCTGTTGCTTATAAAAAAATACCTGGAACTAGGTAATTTATAAGAAAATGCAATTTACTGCTTATAGTTTCAGAGGCTAGGAAGTCCAAAGTCCAGGCAACACATCTGGTTAGGATCTTTTTGGTGGTGGCTTTATTGCAATGCAGGGGTCTCACATGGCAGAAAATGGCAGAGCAGAGAGAGAGAAACTTTTCATGTGCTCTCCTTTTAAACCCTCCAAACCAAGACCCAGACCACCATTATTAATCCATTCACTTTGGCATAGCCCTTCAATCCAATCACCTCTCCAAGGCCCCACCTTTCAATTACCATAATACGACTTCCCACCCTCAACAATTACAGTAGGAAATAAGCTTCCAGTAATGAATTTTGGGGGACACAATTCAATCAACTCACAGCAAATGGAATATAAAGAACTTCAAAATATTAATATATTTTTTGGTTAAAAGACATAAAATTATGCATATTTAGTGAACATGTTTTAGTTACTAAATTGTGTATGTATGTTTGTGAGTTAGAGACAAAATGAAACGAAAACAGTGGGTGGTGAGATTTTTGATAATCTTTATTACTTCTATTTACTGATCAGCTTTGTAACAAGAAAATAAGTTTTTTAAAGTGGCAATATGAGAAAAAAATTTCGAGGAAGAGAAAGTGTTAGTAAATAGGTAAAAAAGATATACCTCTGTTCATTATTTTTATTACTTTATTATTTACTTTATTGTAGACGTTATAAAGTTTAATAAATATACAAAATATAAAATTTGAAAATGTGGAATGCTATCAGAATTTTTCAGCTGGCAAAGATAGAGAAAAATACAAAAAATTTAAAAACAAAAAAAAAATACAAGAAATTTAAAAACAAAAAAACTAACAAAATACAAAAAAATTTATTGGGACTCCAATAAACTTTTTATTCATTACTATTTCTATAGTAATAACTCAAAATGTCAACGATTTTTTAAACCATCTATTTTAAATTTGAGATGTTATGTAGAGATAAAAACAGTAGGTCTGTGATCTTAATGGAATTTTTGTGTTACCTAGGGAGAACCAGGAGGAATGGGTCCCCCAGGAGAACCAGGATACATGGGTTTACCTGGGATGCAAGGAAAAAAGGTATGCATTGATTAGGAGATACAGTTCACTTTTAATCAGCCACTTACATGTAAATTTTTCTTTTGTGAAATTAGCATAGTAGGAGTGATTATATTTTTCATGATAAGCCACCTGTATTTGGTGTATGTATAACGTGTTCGGCCCCATGCTGTTAGCTGTGGCATCTTTCATATCCCTGATGCATATTGTCTTCTAGATGAAGATCTTAGAAGAAGCATACAGATCAGAAAATATAAATGTACAATTAAGTAGTATCCTGTAAATTCAGATTTTTTTTGAAAAAAAAAAAAAAAAAAAAAAAAAAAAAAAAAAAAAAAAAGTATTCAATGTCAGGGACCCCTACCAAAATATGAATACCACTCCTACCAAAACTGGGGCAAAAGTCTGAAAGGATAAAAATTACACTCAGAATGTTGGACCTAGAAGTTCTTATTTATGAAACCATTATAGTATGTAGAAGTTCATTAAAAGTTGATTTAAGGGGTTTGAAATACAAATCATATATACTCACTTAAAATGTTTTGGTGAGGAAAGGCAAAGAGGGGAACTACTACTTTGGGATACAGGGATAGTTTCATTTCACGTTAAGTGGCTGTGAAATGGATTTTTCATTAACTGAAGACTGACCCTTGAAACAGATTCCACTAGCTAAGTCAATGATATACTTAATCTGGGATAAATTATATCTATTGTTCCTTCAATGTTTTAAGTTTTAGAAATATAAAACTTTTCTAAACATCATTTACAAATCCTAGAGTCCAGTCAGTATTTTAATGATGTTTTTAAGATTATAAAGCTCAACTAGAGTGTTTGAGCTTTGCTATGCAGAATAAGCTTAAAGTGAAAAATAAAATACTTTGAGGAATTTCACAAATATAGAATTCTGAGAGGTCTAGGATTTCTTGAGGTATACAAAGAAATTTTAAATTGAAGTCATAATAGTCAAAATTTGCTAGGTTCATAGTCTTCACAGTCCCTACTTGTGAAATTATTCTTCATAATATACAAAATCTTTTAGAGTGGCACAACAAAATTCAGTTGCTTTTCAGATAATTTTTTACTGAAAATCTTCAAGTATTATTATAATATGATTCCTTTAAGTTTTGAAATAGAGAGTGAGGTAAATGGTAAATGTTAAGTAAGTGTCTGTGAGCTTTAGACCCATATATTCCAATTTTCTTCTTGGTATTGCATTTAGATTTCTCATGGGCTCCTCAAATTCAAGTCCAACTGAACTTGGCACCCACACATACCACAAAACATGATTATATCATCTAATGATAAATATAGATATAAATTTTTAAAAACCTTTTAAAAGAAGAGAAAAATATTTTGCCATTTAGAAGAAAATCTGTATTTTCTTTGCTGTAAACAAAAAATTCAATTCTGTATTTAGATAGCACGATGAGGTAGAAAGTAAATTTGGAAACAGTGTACAAGTCCAACCTTGGGCAAATGCTTACATTTCCTGATTTGCAGTTTTATTATCTATAAAAATGAGGGCATTAAAAAAATGAAAGCATTATAATAGTTGGTCTCTGATTTCCCTTCTAGCTGAGAAATTCTATGAAACATTTTTACGAAATACTAATTTTCCTCCAAAAGTTCACTTTTGAAGTGTATGTTTTCTAAAATATCATTTAAATATTATGTTTCACTTTGTCATTGTTTCCTATAAACTTGAGGCTACTATTAGCTTAATGGAAGATTGTCAGTTTGATTTCATAAAGCAACATTGTCAAAATAAGTCCTCTTTTGTTAGTTTAACTTCAGACTATGAACAATAGAGAAAAGTTTTCTTCTTTCTGGTAAAATATAAATTGTGGTAAATTTGCTTTCAAATGTAGGGGCACAAGAAAGTGTTTAGAATATCACTTTGACATAATGTGGTTTTTCTCTCTTCCCAAATACTGTGTTAGGAATCAGCTTCTGTCTATTTAGGCACTTGTGGAATTTGCGTGAGAACTTATATCTTTCTCTGTTGAAGAAAAACATGTTTATTTGAAAGGATACAGACTATACTAGATTATGATACACATTAAACTGCCTTTTTGCAGGGAGACAAAGGATATCAAGGTGAAAAAGGTGTTCAGGTATATTGCTTGCTTTTTGTTTTTGGCTTAGCAATAAAATCAGGGCTTTGTTCTTTTTAATTCTTATATTGCTTTTCCAGTTCCTTCCTGTTTCACATCAATGTCTAATTGTTAAATCCTTTCTTTCTCCCTTTGCTACTGAACTTCTCAGACAACATCAAATCTAACTTCAAGATTCTTTACCACTTCAGAAAACTTGGGAACCAAATGATTCAATAAAACAAAGACATCGATTTTTTCTTTTACATATTCTAATATCTATTTATTTATATATTTATAACTTTACCACTTCAGAAAACTTGGGAACCAAATGATTCAATAAAACAAAGACATCGATTTTTTTTTTTTACATATTCTAATATCTATTTATTTATATATTTATAATATGCATGTTTACAAAAATGATTTGAAACAGCTTATGGCAAAAACAAATTTGATTAAAAACCATAATACCAAATATAAAACATATTCAAACTGAGGGTACTTCAAAAAGTTTGTGGAAAAATCGAATTAAAAGATAATACAATCTTTCTATGAACTTTTGAAATACTCTCGTATATGGAAGGATAATTATACCATAAAATTATGCCAGGCTAGGAAACCTAGGGTGATTTTAAAAGAGATTTAGTTTTGGGTGTCTTAGCAGCAAAGGCAAAGAGGGGAACTACTACTTTGGGATACAGGGATAGTTTCATTTCACGTTAAGTGGCTGTGAAATGGATTTTTCATTAACTGAAGACTGACCCTTGAAACAGATTCCACTAGCTAAGTCAATGATATACTTAATCTGGGATAAATTATATCTATTGTTCCTTCAATGTTTTAAGTTTTAGAAATATAAAACTTTTCTAAACATCATTTACAAATCCTAGAGTCCAGTCAGTATTTTAATGATGTTTTTAAGATTATAAAGCTCAACTAGAGTGTTTGAGCTTTGCTATGCAGAATAAGCTTAAAGTGAAAAATAAAATACTTTGAGGAATTTCACAAATATAGAATTCTGAGAGGTCTAGGATTTCTTGAGGTATACAAAGAAATTTTAAATTGAAGTCATAATAGTCAAAATTTGCTAGGTTCATAGTCTTCACAGTCCCTACTTGTGAAATTATTCTTCATAATATACAAAATCTTTTAGAGTGGCACAACAAAATTCAGTTGCTTTTCAGATAATTTTTTACTGAAAATCTTCAAGTATTATTATAATATGATTCCTTTAAGTTTTGAAATAGAGAGTGAGGTAAATGGTAAATGTTAAGTAAGTGTCTGTGAGCTTTAGACCCATATATTCCAATTTTCTTCTTGGTATTGCATTTAGATTTCTCATGGGCTCCTCAAATTCAAGTCCAACTGAACTTGGCACCCACACATTTCAAGATAAAGTCTGTCCCATAAAGTGCCTCCTGGTTTGACTGAATCTTCTTTATTTTTATCTTTTGCCACTCTGCCCACGGTTCTCCACTCCTGCTCTGCAGCTTTAGCCAAAAGAAAGTATTTGCCTTTGACCTGTGTCTGCTTTCCCTGTGTACCCTCCTATCCTTTCTCCAACTGGCTGCCCTCAAAGCCGTACTCAAGGGTGAATCATATTCCCTGTGTTATGCCAGATGGCCCTTCCTAAGTTCCAATAGTATCTAGCCCAGATGTTTAATTATACATTGTACACTTCTCCGACAGTATTTTCATCATACTTGTTTAATTGCTTATCTTTCCCACCACACAGTGAGCAACTTAAAGGCAACAATGATATCTTTGTTTTGCCAGCAAAAGTTCCAGTAAATAAGTGCTGCTGAATAAATATTAGGAATTCAATTACATAATTAAATAAATAAATTACTAGGCAAGAGTGCTTTAAATTTTTGTCACTAGATCTTTCACTGATTATAATAGCTCGGCATATGTCTTCCTAGAAACTGCTAATTATCTTGTCCAATATAGGGATGAAGTATTGCTTCAGGGTCTAGCATAATGTCTTATATATAGTGGCTATCCAAAAATATTTACTAGATGGACAAATGTGTTTATATCTTTATTAATTTTGATCTCCTCTTATTTGTCCTGATTTAAAGATCTTCACTCAAGTGTTTTTTAAAATAAAGTGCAACAGTATATTTTTAATTTTTTAAAAGAAATTTTTAAAGAGGTCTTCTTATCCTTGCATGTCCATAGTGAAAACTGAACATGACTGTCATTGAAGTTAATGAAATATCCACATCCATTAGATTTTTAGACTGTTTTCATGCTATTAATATGGACTCGGCAGAACATCCTCATATCTAGAATTATTTACATGTTCTCCAAAAATCAGAAGTTTTTTCTTTGTCTCTACTCACTTTAAGATTAGGTTGACTTTCCTCTCACTTCTTTTATTCTCTGAGCAACTAACTTTCCCATCTCTCACATAATTTCCATATATGCATCACTGCTTTTGTGGCATTTCTTCTGGGCTTCAGGATAATACCTAGTTTGAATTGTATATGTGGTTATATCATATGTGTGCAAACTAATAATGTTTATTAAATTTGAAAGGGTCAAAAGGGAGAAAATGGAAGACAAGGAATTCCAGGGCAGCAGGTAATTATGTTTTTCCTTTGATGAGAAATGAAATAATGAATCACATAACTGGACAATACTGAGAGAGGGTTACTTGAAAGTAAAAATGGGTGGGGTGAAGGATAGTATACAAGGTTGAAAATGCTAGGTGGTTGTGGTGATAATGATTTCCCTTAATTGTTTTATGTTTTTGTTTTTCCATACTGATAACGCTGGTGGCTGTGAAATTTGGTGTTCAGTGCTTTTTTTCTGTCCAAGTAAATGACTGAAAGTAGAAAATTCCACCCATTTCTTAGAGTAGTTACTGGCCAGAGACAGCCAGCTGCACAATGGCCGTATCTCCATACCTTCTATTTTTCTTCTTAAAATGTGAACAGTTGAGGTCACATGCAGTGGAGGAATGTACTTGTTTCCCACTAGTTGGTTCAGAGATACAATTTACTACTTTAGAGACTTAGTAAAATGCTATCCTAAGGGACTGTGTTGTGGAACAGATACATAATAAGATTGTTTTGCTTCTCCCCTGACTAATGCTTCTCAATAGGTAGTGTTTCAGTGGGATTGCCAAGTGGTATGTAAGTTCAGTCAGAGCCAAAGTGGCATAAAAGTGGCAGAGAAGTGAGTGGCACTTACGTAGCATGTTGAACTTGATCCGGACTGAAAAGGCAAACTGTACATGTGAGTCCTGCCATGGGGTGGACCTCTTTCTCAGAGTGTCAGCGGGAGAAAGATTCAGCAATTACACCAGCTCTGGGGAAAGGGGGACACAACTGTGTAGCGATGTGTCCAAGGACAGGAGTCTCTGTGTCCCTTACTTTGAGGAATTTGAAAGACCTTTGGGCAGAGTTTAAAGCATTTGGCCCCAACATTGTCTGTAATACAGGATGGAGGGTGCGTGCTAGATATTAAGAAGAGTCGAGAATTTAGAAGTTAACAATAAGAGCAAAGGTAACTGAGAGCAGAAAAGAAT
The DNA here is from genome assembly GCF_000696425.1 of Galeopterus variegatus. Classification (NCBI taxonomy): domain Eukaryota; kingdom Metazoa; phylum Chordata; class Mammalia; order Dermoptera; family Cynocephalidae; genus Galeopterus; species Galeopterus variegatus. The sequence goes on along the minus strand of NW_007727275.1, from coordinate 368,050 downwards.
TGTTTGCCTGCGTACGGTTACATTCAATAAAAAATGTCTTTTAACCTTTGTATTCCTCCACTTGATCCAAATCCACTGGATGACACAACCCACTCTGTCCCTATTCTCCTCCCTGGCAACACAGACCGACCCTCTCAGTTTCCCTAAATTATTCGCACAATATCTATAAACAGCTGTTCTCAGAGGACCTCACTCCTTCATCCCACTCAACATGTACAACCCAGGCCTTTCACCAAAAATTGTTGTTTACAGTGACTCTCTGTAAAGAAGGATATTTCCTTTAGAATTTGAACTCACAACTTAGCTAGCTCATTAGCTTGTGGATGACACTTCCTCCAAGGTTCCATTAACTTATTTTTTCTCACTTCTCAAGAAAAATAGTGTGCCTGCTCTCCTATGGCAGGATTTGGGTTCCCTAGAAAGCTTCTGCCCTAGATTTGTTGGAAGCTGCACTTTCTGCCACCAGAAACTCAGCCTGTGTGGAGTGCCTGTACCCGGGGGCCAGAGCAGCTGCTTTTGAGCAGCTGAGTAGTCACCCCAAGCTCTTTACGTAAGCAAAGCCTTAGTTACCTGTCATCCTACCAACTGGTGCATGTGTGTAATTTTTTGGCCCTTGTTTTGTGAATGGGGTCCAAGTGAATGTTTCTCTCATAAAATCATCTTAATGGATTCTCGGATGACAGCTGTTTTCAGTTTCAGCTCTAATTCAGTTCTTATCCTGAGAAGTTACTATTTTATCTTTCCTCTTAACATTGGCTCCAGTTGTAGAATTATGTCTAGTAGGGATTGCCCCTGCATTTTATTAGAAACAAACCTTAATATTTAAAGTATGGTCTTGGAGAGTTTTATTCACTAATAGATTTTTATATGAAACTAAATATTTGGTGTTTTTATGCTAACATTTTAATTCAAATTAGAATGTGCACCTTTCTACCTTTCTTTGTGCCAAATGCTGATTTTACTTTATTTTTTCTTCCCTTTGCCTAATTTGGATATTTATGTTTAAGGAACTTGAAAATAAATAAAAAGAAACAGCCCAACTCAAACTTCATTATGTGAAATGTTAGACATTAAATTTCATATTGAATTGTAGAACACTAATTTTTAATTTTAAAGTTGAATAGTGAAACCCTACCTATGTGTGTGAAAGTTTTACCTCCTTTCCAGAACTGATTTTGTAAATTTCATATTGAATTGTAGAACACTAATTTTTAATTTTAAAGTTGAATAGTGAAACCCTGCCTATGTGTGTGAAAGTTTTACCTCCTTTCCAGAACTGATTTTGGTGATTTTAGAACCCAAGTATACAATGAATTTAAAAAATGGAAAATTTGGATGCCTTTACTGAAAGTTCTTACCATCTATGTCATTGGGATGAATATGTGAAAGAGATGAGTGGGAAAGAATTTAATAGAGCCATCTAGTATTGCTAGTAATAGCATATATCTAAATTATGATGAGTGAGCTTCCTAGATGGGCTCCCCAGTGCTTAGATCACAGGGAAAAAACACCATATTTTGCACCACACTCCTTCTCTAGGCTCTTAATTATCAGCACAGTGCGGGTTAGGAACAGAACAAATTGACATTTTCTCTCTTATTAATCACTTTTAATGGCATCTTTGCTTTAATTCTTTCTTTGTCAGTAATACTAGAACAAAATTTAATTTTAAGAACATAAACTTGGGAAAATATACTGCTCATCTTTATCACAGAATAAAAGAATAAATGTACCTTATATTTAATCTGACTTGAGTTTTCATTTTCATTAAAATAGTAATATATTTTAAATCCAATAGAATCCCATTCTAAACTACATGATTTGGCCTGCAGCATATAAAAACATTTATATCTAAGAATGGAATAATATGCAAAGTAAAAATGTTATACTATCCAGTTAACATATTTCCTAGTCATTAGCTTCCTTTAAAAAAGGCAAAAAAGGGTATTTTATATGTGTAATTTTGTCAATATTGTCCATCTGAAAATTAGAGTTTGATTAAATATGTGGAAAAGGCGCATGCCACATTGCTGGTACTGTAGCTTGCACATTTATTATTTTTTTTTTCTATTAATTTTCAAAGGGAATTCAAGGCCATCCTGGTGCAAAAGGAGAGGTATGTTTCTTTATAAATTATCCTTCTTTTTGAGTCCTTATTATTTGGGTCTTTGATACTGTGTAAATCACAAACAGAAAATGCCTTTTTCTTCTTCACTATAAGTTCCCAATTAGTGATATTCAGAAAATGTACATTTATACTGAATTTGATATGAAATATCATGTATTTGCCAGTATTATTGATTCTTTTTATGATCTGGGAGCTGAATATCTTCTGCATATTTTTCAATAAAGAATATTGTGCATTTCTATATTTGTCTGTCCCACTAGAATGTGAGCTCCTTGGGAACAGGACTATGTCATGTCCATTGTTGTATCTCTGGCGCTATACATATTGCCTACGCAAGATACTTAATAAATAGTGGATGTTTGTAAGGCTGGCTGGATAAATGCAGATGCATTAATGCATTGGATAGATGTGTGGATAAGTGACAATTTGATATGATATGAAATTTCTCTCCTGGTCAGTGATGGTATTTACAGGTTATTTCGTATATAACTTCATATGTATATATTCATATCCATATTCTTAGGGACTTTTATGATGCAATTATACCTTATGAAATATTTAAGTAGAACTTTTAAAGACATCTTTTGGTTTTAGAGAGGTGACAAGGGAGAACCTGGTGTCAGAGGTGCCACTGGACCAAAAGGAGAATCTGGACTGGATGGTCTGAGGGGGTCTGAGGGTCCCAAGGGACAACCTGGGGAAACAGGGCCTCAGGGACCTCCAGGATTGGATGGGAAGCCTGTATGTATTCTACTTCTTTTGGAGGTTTTATATTTTCATTCCTTTTTACTTGGTATGTACATGTTCTAATCCCTAATAATTTGATGCAGGGAAGAGAATTTTCAGAGCAGTTTATTCGGCAAGTTTGCACTGATGTATTAAGAGGTAAGTCTCAAACATGGAGTATTTAATTATTTCTTCAACTTACAAAAATAATACAGGTCCTTGGAGAAATTATGGAAGATATAAGTAAAATAAAAAGGAAAATAGACAACATTTATAAATCCCTTTCTGTTTCTTTAAATGAATATTTTTATAAAGATGGAATATTATATTATTCTTTTTAATTAAGCAATTGGTCATTATTTTGCTACTAATTAAATTTTCTTTCATGACATAATTCTTAATAATTTAATTCATAAATATGAATAGATATAATTTAATTTACCAATTTCTTTTTGGGCATACTTTCACTTTTCCCCCTATTTTACACAATTCCTATAATAAAATTATTGTATAGAACGATGAATATTTCCATAGTTAAATTCTTGGAATTGAAATTATTGGCCAAAAGACATGCACGTATTCAATGATCGTAGAATTTTTTCTGTAAATTGAAAAAGTTGTTAGAGATATTACTAACTCCAACTCATCATTTAAGCATAAAGGGTGTGGTTTCTTTGTTTTTAAGCCCAGCTACCCGTCTTACTTCAGAGTGAAAGAATTCAACATTGTGATCACTGCCAGTACCAACGTGGTTCCCCTGGTATCCCTGGGCCACCTGGTCCCATAGGCCCAGAAGGTCCCCGAGGATTTCCTGGTTTGCCAGGAAGAGACGGTGTTCCTGGTTTAACAGGTGCCCCTGGACGCCCAGGTGCCAGAGGATTAAAAGGTACTTAACTGGTTTGAATAAGCAAATGAACAAAAATGGGGCATTTTTTGTATTTACACACTATATCCATTTAATAGGCAAGAGTTTACCTTTGTTTTCATGACACAAGTTTTTTATGTAAATCCCTAAGTCTAAATAATTTGTCAACTGAGTTAAAGAGCAAGTATTCTATTTTCTTGAAGCAATATTCTCAAGTAGAGAGAGAGGTCAAAATTATGAACACTTGAAGTTACAAATTAAAAAAATGTTGACAATGTATTTAGAAATTTTACTTGAGACTAGTAAGTTCTTCAAGTAGGAAATCACAGACACCATTTCCTTTATTTTGACTTTGATAATTTTATTACTGTTATCTTACTCAGAATTTTTTCTATTATATGAAAAATTATGTTTTGCAACCAAATTTTCTAGTAGCCCATAACCTACTTCTCTTTGCCTTTGAATGTTTTGTGAAATGATGGTTGATAATTCTTCTTTTTAAATTTAACATTACATGAACGATTTAGATATTTCATGAAAGTAAATAAAAGAACAACTATGAATAACACAAAGGGCTAATAATCCCGAACCATTTTCCTTTAATATTTGATTCCCTTTAATCTTTCATCTAAACCACTGATAATTTTAGAAGTTTTTGCTTCAAAATTTCTCTCCCTGTAGTAAAAAAAAAATAGGTGGCAGACAGTTTTTTTAAAAAGACTTATTTTTCTTTTAATGTGTTTATTAACAACTTTGAAAGAAACAATCTAGGAGGCAGTGATTTTACAGAAAGAGTAAGCTTACTAATACGTTTCACATTCTGCAGGTTTACCAGGGAGGAACGGGGCAAAGGGTGTCCAAGGGTTCGGGCATCCTGGAGAACAGGGTCCCCCTGGTCCCCCAGGTAAGAACTGATATGTGCTTGTAAGTGGTGCTGTACATTTTGATTTAAGAAAAATCATCATAAATATATGGCAAATAATTTGAAACCATGACTTTTTTTTTTTTGAGCGAGTCAAATTTAACATTGAGGTCTGACTTCTAGAACTTTTTTATACGCGGGTACGTCAAAAAGATTGTGGAAAAATAGAATTGAAAGATAATATGAAACTTCCCATGAACTTTTTGAAGTCCTTCATATATTATCTTATATCATGTATAGCTCAGGATTATCTCTTGCTTATCATTTACACAGTCTAATAGCTACTCTAGAATAGTTCTAGAATGGTTTTCGTCACCCCTGCATATCTAGTGTATAGCACTGTTTAATCTTTAAAACTCTGAGAAGCAGAATAATGCTGAAATCGACTCTTAAGTAACCTCTGCTAGCTGTGCTACTTAACTTTGCCTTGCCTCAGTTTCCTCATTTGTAAGATGGTGATGACATTATTGGAAGATTAAATGAGTTACTATATGCAGTGCTTTTGGAACACTGCATGACAATCATGGCTGTGTTTTCAATAAATGTTTGCTACTATTATTATTTTAGGTGTTATTATTAAGTCATGAGGCTTTTGAGTAGATTGAATGATTTAATAGTGTTTATGTAAAACACTTGGAATAATAACTACAACCATAGTTAAGTAATAAAAAAACTGTTTATTGTTAGTAGTAGCAGGAAGTAGCATAGTAGGAAGTACCCCAAACTACTCTGCTTTATTCTAAATCCTGAATACAAGGGCTGGCCCATGGCTTGCTTGGGAGAGTGCGGTGCTGATTGTGCCAAGGCCAGGGGTTCGGATCCCTATATAGGGATGGCCGGTTAGCTCACTTGGGAGAGTGTGGTGCTGACAACACCAAGGGTTAAGATCCCCTTACCTGTCATCTTTAAAAAAAAAAAATCCTGTATACAGTATTTTGTTTGCAAATCATCAGCTTTAAAAGGCCAATGTCCTAAGTTAACCCTCCTTTCCTTATGTTAATTGAATTACTCAGCCCATGGTTAATAAATGAGTGCTGTAACACCTATGTGTTTTGATGACTATTATAGTTTGATAATGACAATGCATTTAGATATGGAAATTTTAAAATATGTATAATGGAGATAGTCATTTTTACTGCAAATATGGCACAAAAATGACTTTATAAGAGCTTTGGCTTACCTATCACCTGCTAATTTATAATAATAATAATATTGGCAAAAATAGGCTGAAAGGGGGGCCGGCCCGGTGGCGCACTGGATAAGTGCGCCGCTTGGGAAGCACGGCGGCGCTCCCACCCGAGGGTTCAGATCCCACATACAGACCGGTTCCCGCTCACTGGCTGAGCGAGGCGCGGGAGCAACACCGAGGGTTGCAATCCCGTTGCCGGTCCCCGGTCCAGTATGGGGGCAACACTGAGGATTGCGATCCGTTGCCGGACATGGAAAAAAGACCAAAAAAAAAAAAAAAAAATAGGCTGAAAGGAAGAAATGTTTGGACAGTCCACAAACTGAAATATTAAAATGTTAGCTCAGGGCTGACCCGGTGGCTCACTCGGGAGAGTGCGGTGCTGGGAGCGCAGCGGCGCTGGGAGCACCGAGGCTGCAGGTTCGGATCCTATAGAGGGATGGCCGGTGCACTCACTGCCTGAGCACGGTGCGGACGACACCAAACCAAGGGTTACGATCCCCTTACGGTCACACATACACACACACAAAAATGTTAGCTCAATGTCTTAATCAGTAGCATGATTGCTATATTAGTATGCTCAGTCTAGTTTTACAAAATTTACCAGTTACTTTTGGATGGTTCTTTTCAAAGTGGGAAGTGTGTAGAATTAGCAAGAGGATGCCTCCTCTTTTCAATTAGTACAAATATGTAAAATATTCAAGAGTTTTTCTTTTTTTAGTTTAAATTTCTTACAGAGTCAGCTATTTTACTATCAAAAACTAAAGTCCTGTATTCATATATTGCCAATGTTTCCTCCTAGGTCCAGAGGGCCCTCCTGGAATAAGCAAAGAAGGTCCTCCAGGAGACCCAGGTGTTCCTGGCAAAGATGGAAATCATGGAACCCCTGGAATCCAAGGGCAACCAGGTCCCCCTGGAATCTGTGATCCATCGCTGTGTTTTAGTGCAATTGTCAGAAGAGATCCGTTTAGGAAAGGACCAAACTATTAGAGTCTGATGCCTTATTCAGCAACCTAGGCATGGTGCTTTTTTTAATGGTCTTTTGCATCTCAGGAAAACAACCAACAGTAATCCCTTGAAAAGAAACAAAAGTACCTCGGCGTTTGTATTATTTTCTTTCATTAAGGAAAAATATATAAAAGCTCACATATACCAATTTTAAAGTCTCCTCAGTAATTGGAGCCTTTAGATTAGTAGCATTAATTAAATCTCAAGGGTTTCTTGTAAAGTCCATTCATTTTCATCCAAGTTGAATATAAAAATCCACCATGGCCTGTTAGCCAGTCAATTTCAGTCACTGTGAAATATTTCACATTGTCTCCATGCAGTTAAGATTTGAGTTCAATTTCATGTCTGTGTGAATTTCATGTTTCCCATCTCATAGCTCATGTGTCTACATTAACCAAAACATGTATCTGGTCATTGGACATAAGATCAGGGCTGATATTCAGCTAGGATAGGCAGTATTGCCACACTGGTCATTTACTCCAGTGTCTGTGCATCTTGGTAAGGGTCAGTGGACTCCTTGTTCTTCAATGTCTTGGATATCAACCTCTGAATAAGAGTAATGCATTTCTTATTTCATTTTCAAACTCTAAAATCAGATTAATGATGATTCTAAGAAAGAGGGCTGATTACATTGGGAATGGCCAAAATTACGTAACATTAAAAACATTTTAGAAAAAAATATATCACTGTACAATATAATATATTCAAAGAAAATGCAGGTTCAGAAGTAACAAAAAAGACTTTATACTTCATACTTGCTGATTAATCGGAATGTTTGTTGTATGCCTTCATTTTCCATTACACTTATTATACGTGTATGTTCATATGTTAATTTCATTTTCTTCTTTTTTTTTTTGCTTCCTTATCTTTAAATGTTATTTTTAATCATAGCAAAGCTAATGGGAATAAATGCTCTAGTTGAAAGGAAAGGTAACTCCACAAATCTTAGTATGTCTTAGACTTACTAAGACATAGTAATATTTTTAGCAGACTTTAAAATATTATAAACAGTCTTGTGTACTGTACTTAATGCTTTTCTAAGGAACAGAATTTGAGATATTTTGTCTTTGTCATGTTAAGAATTTTGTTAGATGCTTGTTATACAGAGTACAATAAAGTTTTCTACAGGCCTGATTGCAGTGTCCTTTTTTATATATGCTTAATTTTAACTGATTATTGAGTACATTATCCATATCCCATGGTCATTTATTCAATGGATATAGTTTGTTAGATTGTTTACCCTATTCTTAAATAATTAGCTTATCTGATAAGAACATAACAAATTGAGTTGGTGTGCTACTCACCTGAACAGGTGCAGCACCTGCTTTCTCACCTAGTCCTGGCTGTTGATCAGTGTTTAGCTTTATTGATGTGCAAATTTTATCACTTTAATGAGAACTTTGGAAGAGACTAAAGTCCATGAAATTTGGTAGCTGAATAAGCATAAGGTTTGTTTTGGTGGCCTATCTCCAGCAAAGCCCCAGATATCTGCTTAGGCCTAATAATTCTACCCCTGATCTAATTATGCCATTTGCCTCTAAGACCTGGTAAAGAAGCAGAATAAGGTAGTTGATGATACTTCTTTATTCGTTCAACCAGCATTTACCACATGGCCAGTAAGTGCCAGGTACTGTGCCAGGTACTGTGCCAGGGACACAATGGCAATATAGTTGGAATGTGGCCTAAGGAAATTCATGTCTAATGAGACCCAGCTAAGTAAACAGGTGATTCTGATAGACACATTCATTCCAAGAAAAGGGAAAATGCTATAGAAATGCATAAGACAAGATGGTGTTATGGACTGAATTGTATCCCCTCCAATTCATATGTTGAAGACCTAATCCCCAATGTGACTATATTTAAAAATAGGGCTCTTAGGTGATAATTAAGTTTAAACAAGATCATATGGGCGGGGTCTTAATCCTATAGGCCTGGTGGCTTTATAAGAAGAGAAAGAGCTCATTCTCCCCTCCTGTTGTCCCCCAAGGGGCACACACCAAAGAAAGACTATGTGAGGACACAGCAAGAAGGTGGCTCTCTGTGACCTGAAAGAAGTCCCTTACCAAAACCCTACCATGCTGGCACCCTAATCTCAAACTTTCAACCTCCAGAACTGTGCAAAAATAAATCTCTGTTGTTTAAGCCACTCAAGTCTATAATATTTTGTTATGGCAGTCCAAAGTGACTAGTGCAGATGATGGTAGGTGATAATGGTTGAATATTCCCTCTAAAACTAATGTTGGAACTTAATCCCCAATGTGGTATTTGAAATGTGGGACCTTTAAAAGGTGATTGGATCATGAGGACTGTGCCTTCATGAAAGGATTAATCCATGCAAGGATTATTGGGTTAATGATTTAATGGGTTATCAGAGAGTAGACTGGAAGCTTTATAAGGAGAGCAAGTGAATGTAGAAAGCACTCTTGCTTAGCCCTCATTATGTGATACCTGTGCTGCCTCAGGAATCTGCTGAAAGCCCCGCCAAGTAGAAGGTCCTCACCAGATGTGCCCCCTGGACCTTGGACTTCCCAGCCTCCAGAACTGTAAGATGTAAATTTTATTTCTTTATGCTTTACCAAGATTCAGGTATTGTTATAAGCAAAAAAAAACTGACTAAGACAGTAGGGAAATCTTCACTAAACGGAAGAGTATAAATTGAAATTTGAAAGACTAGGAGGCATTAGCATAACCAAGTCATGTAAAGATAATAAAAATGAGCAAAGCTTTTATCTCAAGATCAAACGTTTCTGTAATTCATCATGGTATATGTCATGAAGCAACATATCTTTGCTTTAGACGAATTTGAGAGTAACCCATAATACACTGATTTTCAAGAAGGAATCGGTAAATGATTTTGTCCTTCTAGTGCATTTTTGCACTGTAGTTGTTCATCAGCACCATGTTGCTACATGCAAGGCCTTTTTGTGTAGTCTCCAAAAGCATAGTTTCTATAATGAGATTGCCTGGGTTCAAATCCCTACTTTCTGTTTCCAGCTGTGAGTCTTCAGAAAATTTGTTTACCTTTGTGTGCTTAAATTTCTTCATATGTTAAGTGAGGGATATTAATACTGCTTACCTCGAAACATTAAGATGATTAAATGAGATGAAACAAAAGAAATTATTTAGTGAAATATTACCAGACCACACAGAAAATGTGGGATTAGCAAATCTTGAGAGTGAAACATTTAAAAAACTTATCAAAACATTTTAGGGATGGCTTGTTAGCTCAGTTGGTTAGAGAGCAGTGTTATAGCATCAAGGTCAAGAGTTCGGATTCCCATACTGGCCAGCTGCCAAAATAAAAACAAACAAAAAGAAATTTTAAATGTGTGTAACTGATACTGAATAAAGTTAATCTGATTCACTGTCATTTAGAATAAAACTCAGTTTTAAAGGGAAAAATAATTCTCAGTAAAGGTTGTCTTTGCCAGATTTTGCCATCTTAGTCTAAAAAAAAAAGCTTGGTGTTTATAGTCTTGGGGTACCGTCCCTGGTACTTAGCACTTTACTAGGTACTTGATTTGATTTCCATCATGAAGAGGTTTTGATCCCCAGTAGAGGGCAGCAAAATACATGCATACACACACACACAAATACACACACAGACACACACACACAGAGGCAAAACTCTGATAACCTTTTTCTCATTATATTAATCACATAACCTATCATTATATATCTTTAGCCTAAAGATTTTCTCATTTTTGTAAGTATGGTTAGATTTATTTCCTTAAAACTTACTCCAAAGCAAATAAAAATACTGTTTTCATAAATTGAACACCTAAATTGTGTTTAATGAAGTCGTTTATATTTTGATGCCTTGCCTGCCTGTTTCACCTTTGTATCAAGGTGTACCTTTATTAAAGTGCTCTGGCTAGGAGTTTTGATTAATTCTTCTGATTTAACTTTATTGTCAAAGAAGAGGTTCAAAGCTCATGCCTGGTAATCCTCAATTACAGATTTGGGCCATTGTCTAGGGGTACTTTTTTTAGCTGCGTTGTGCCTGGCGGAGGCAGAAAGCTGTCCTTACCATTATCTAGAGGTTATAATGAATAGTCAAAGGACAAGTCACCATAATCCTGGCACAACAAATTGTACAAAATGTCAAGGTCAGCAGCTTTGTGTCTAAAGTTAAGAACCTCATCTTTGAGGATTATGGGAGCAGAATAGGGAATACAAATAAAACCTCAAATTAAGAGTCTTTTCAGTAGTTTTAAGAGAGAAGACCAGAAACCAACCCACACTTTAGTTAAATTGAGTTGCACAGGTTTCTCTTTGGAATGTTTTAACAAAACTTTACTTTAAAAGCTCCATAGAAAATTTTATTTTGCCCAAATACACATTTAGAATAAGGAACTGTTAGGTTCAGGGAGGACCACTTAAGATGGTGCCACCCAAAGATACTCAAAATGGTGGTTCTTGCTCTACAGGACTTCCCTGTAAAATAAAAAGACAAAGGAACTCATAACCACAGCAGAATTCCATGCCAGAGATCCCCTCTGAAACCCTATTTTACATACTAAGGGAACCAATAATTGCAAACCTAACAATCACCTAACTAACATAAGTCCTCAACAACTCCCATTGGATATTTCATTTAACTCCTCATTACCATAAGCAATGGCCAATCAGAACAACACAACTCACCGCAAGAAGAAATATAAGCCCAATCCCCAGGGGTGAGGGGAGGCTAGGTTCTGTACCTATACCTCCACCGTGCTCCCTGTGCCAATAAACTCCTTCTAGCCTGACATCATCAGGTACCAATTCTTTCTGAACCTTTCAGGAACATTACTGTAATGTTAAGCCACTAAGTTATTCCCAGATTATGCCTTCCCTAAAGTAGGTGTTCACAGAGGAATTTTGAATAGACAGATAGATTTCAAAAGTCCCATATTGATATCTTAGATTAAAAATAACGTGAAATAGCTGACTGAGGGATCATGAATAAGGCAAGAACTAAGAAGCAATGAAAGTGTTTTTCCATCATGTCCATAATTCAGTTGCCATTTCAAAATAATATTAAAAAATGAGATTTGGGGAGTGTCTAGAGCTCTTATTGACATTAAAGTTGAAATTATGACATAAGCCATTTTGACAGAAAAAAAAAAAAAGTAAAAAGAGTCCTGTGACATGACTTTGGGTGAATCTCAATCTTTTTTTTTTAACTATAAAACAGAAGGTTTAAGTTACTGTGTTTTTCAACCCTGCCTGACTGTACTAGAACTACCGAGGGAGCTTTTGAAAAATACCCTTGCTTGGGCTCCAGCCAGAGGTTCTGGTGTAATTGGTTTGCCTTCAGGCAGAAGAAATAGCTTGTACAAGGTCTAAGCTGGAGAACACAGCCCAGTGGGAGTGAAAGTAATCCTATTTTTGGTGTTTTAGAAAGCTGATGGGGGCAGGGAGGGGTGTTGGCAAAAGATGAGAGTAAAGATATTGGGTGTGGGAAAGGGGATGGAGAGGGAAGGAGGAGATATCAAAGAATCTTGGAGGATTTTAAGAAGGAAATAGCATGAAGACATTTGCATTTTAGGAAGATCACTCTGGCTGCAGGGAGAATAGATGAAACCAGACAAGATTGTAAGTGGAGAATCGAATTAAATGTTACAGTGGTGCAGAGGATGATGGTGAAAATAAGAGAGGCTCAGACAGAAGCAGAAGGGATAGGAAAAAAAGACCATCAATTTGTTAGATCTACTACAATCATGGGTAACTCCCAGAATGTCTGCACTGCATCCTCAGTGACTTAAAAAAGATAAAAGCTTACTGTTATGAAGTGTGAAATAAATGTATGAACCAAACTTTTTAGGCTTTGCATCTGGTTGTGGGACATGGGATAAGGCTGCGTAGGGGCCAAAGGAAAACTTGACCCGTAAAAGTTCATTAATAAAAATCACTGGCAAATTTAGATCAATAGGAAGAAAAGACATATCAAATTTTATTATTTAACATTCTGGGGGAAGGCAGAATATGGGGAAATCACAAGAGAGTAATGTCCCAAATGTGCCAGTGGGGAGGGTGAAAAGCTTATATACCAGTGTTCATGAGAGAGGGAGGATGGGAGGAGGTAGAAGCCCCAGAACAATGGCCTGAGACCAGCTTTCCCTGAAGGTCTGGGGAGAGGTGTTGTCGCAGTTGAAAGAAGGAAGTCAGAAGTTAAAGTTAGGCAGAGGCACCTAGTATGCAAACGAAAATACTTCAGGTAATCTCACAGCTGCTCTCAGAAAGAATAGACAGTAGCAAAAGGAGGGACGTCTCAGAGGAAGCTGTAAGAAAATAATCTAAGTGATTCATTTTCAGAAAGGGGTCGCTGAACAGATAAAGTTCTTCTTCAGATGGTAATGAGTTACCAGCCCTTAATTGTTTACTTCAAATGGATTAAGTTGTCCTCGAGATGGTAATGAGTTAATAGCCCTCTATTGTTCTCTTCATTTCCTAATGTTTCACCTTTCACAGGGTTTTGGGTGGGCCTTTTTTGCAGGCTTGTACTGAGCCCTCAGACAAAGAAATTTCCTACAAGGGGGTAGTAAATTGGGATACTCTTAGACATCATCTGCGAAGATTGTGCACCCCTACGACTCTCAGCCAATGAGGAGGCGGGGGCAGAGTCTTGCACACTAGGAAATAAATTGCTTGTTGTAGCCCTTTTCCGTGTGCCTGCCCGTCAGACACCCGAACCTTGCAAGGCCGTAATTAAAGTCTTGCTTCACTGTACCTTGTGTCTCTGGTACCCTTGGATGACCCTCTGACACCCTTGGATGGGTGAGGGCGTTTCTCACAATTGAAGCATGGGTGTTTGCATTTACAGTTGTAAATTTCTTTCCACAAACAGCCTTCTAGCCAATCTTGTTTTTCCAGTCTTTCTGAATTAGCCATCTTGACATATGTCAAAGAAATATGTTTTGGGGCCAAAATATTTTGCTTTCCCCCACTTGTCTGCAGAGCTCAGGGTTGTATCTTTGAGGGAACTCTCTTGAAAATGTTGGCAGGGTCAGAGTGAATACTGCGGCCTGAAATGTGAATGTGAAGATAATCATTTCAGGCTTTGGCTCGCGCAAAACATACCAGCTTGTTTTCGTACTCTACCTCTGATAGTGACTAGAAGTCTTCACTCTCAAGTGAGATGAATCTGTTTCTCTTTCTCTTTGATGCTTAAGGATTCAAGAGAATATTATTTTACTTGTGCTGTGATCCTTTAGGAACATCTAAGGTTTGAAGTGCAGTGGTATTTATCAACAGCACAGGTGTAAGAGTGTGATGGATGGGTTTTCTTTTTATGATGTGGACACTACAGTAAAGCAGACTATGATGAGGACCCAAAAGTCTATGTATTGGGTATCATCTTGGCTGGACAAGCTTAATAAATCAAATTACTTGCTAAGATAAAAGAACACATCCAATCTCCCCAGATCATATTCTAGGAGGAAACACCAAAGCCCTGAAACCAGAAATGGTAAATAGAAATTTTTAGAGCCAAATTCCAGCAATCATTTAGTGGTTGCCTGGTGGAGTACTAAATTTAATTTAGATGTGATTTTCCCTGCCGTAAGGATAAAGTGGTGAGATTAAGGGGGTTGGGAAGTAGAGGAGAAAATGACATCTGTGGGTGGTGGTTGAATTTAGAAAAAAATCTATTTGAAACTGATTTTTCCATCTGTGACTTCTTTTAGGAATTTTGGAGCAACAAACTTGAATTTGTAACTTTCACAATGCTTTTATTGACCTTGGAATTAACTGTATAAAGTATGTAAATTTTATGCATTTTACACATTAAAGAAACTCAGATGCAGATTTTTCACAGTTAGGTAGGAATTAGGGGAACAGCAAGGATCAAACCTAAATCTATCTCCAAAGTATCATCTTTCTTCATACTTGAGCTAAAAACTGAGTTTTTCTAAGCCTTTTTATTCCCATTTAAGTGATTTCCCCCTTTTTCTCTTTATGGTGAATTTAGTGATAAAAAAATTCTTAAAATAAAGCTCCGAGCGCACCTTAAGACTTATTAAAAAGGGGAGGCCACAATGTCCAGCTCACCTGTTAGTTGATTGTGGTTACCCTACAAGGCTCTTAGTGATAACTTCTTTCTCTGGAAATATAATAAAACAGAGATATTTTCAGATCCAGAGATTAAGAAATGTATTTAATAAATCCTTCTGAATGACAAGTCAAGAAATGGTAGGCACTAAGAAAATTAGAAGTGTTAGATGTACTTTCAGAAATACTGTCAGAAATTAATTTTCTTACAACTCATTAAATTTTTGTATGAGAGGGCTGGCCAGTTCAACTGGTTAGAGCATAGCCTTATACCACCCAGGTCACAGGTTCGGATCCCTGTACTGGTCAGCTGCCAAAAAACCCCCACATTTGTTGGACAATTTAACCTTTTGAGAGTTGCTCAGTGCTTTAGAAGAAAATGATCGTTTGGTCCTTTCCCAATTGAGGGACAAAAGGAAAAAGGGAAAGCTTGTTTGGTAGGAAGTGGCTCGCTAGAAAGAGCATGTTAAGGGACACCCCAACCCCTACTGACCTTAACATATGCATTCTGCTTCTGTACAAGTC